>NC_081518.1:21100472-21287972 GCF_030273125.1 Centropristis striata
TTTATTGATTCATCATCATTAGTATCAAGGATTGGCTGAAATTGTTCTTCTCTCGCCGAAATAAGGCTGTTTTGGCCACCAGCAGTCATGTTTTAACACTGTAAGACCCAAGTATCATTTTTACTCTTTTCTTGTCATTTCAACTCATTTTCAGCAGGAAACATGCATTTTCACTCATATTCAATCCCTGTAGTGATTTATTGATTCATCATCATTAGTATCAAGGATTGGCTGAAATTGTTCTTCTCTCGCCGAAATAAGGCTGTTTTGGCCACCAGCAGTCATGTTTTAACACTGTAAGACCCAAGTATCATTTTTACTCTTTTCTTGTGATTTCAACTCATTTTCAGCAGGAAACATGCATTTTCACTCATATTCAATCCCTGTAGTGATTTATTGATTCATCATCATTAGTATCAAGGATTGGCTGAAATTGTTCTTCTCTCGCCGAAATAAGGCTGTTTTGGCCACCAGCAGTCATGTTTTAACACTGTAAGACCCAAGTATCATTTTTACTCTTTTCTTGTCATTTCAACTCATTTTCAGCAGGAAACATGCATTTTCACTCATATTCAATCCCTGTAGTGATTTATTGATTCATCATCATTAGTATCAAGGATTGGCTGAAATTGTTCTTCTCTCGCCGAAATAAGGCTGTTTTGCGCACAAGCAGTCATGTTTGAACACTGTAAGACCCAAATATAATATTCACTCTTTTCTTGTGATTTCAACTCATTTTCAGCAGGCAACATGCATTTTCACTCATATTCAATCCCTGTAGTGATTTATTGATTCATCATCATTAGTATCAAGGATTGGCTGAAATTGTTCTTCTCTCGCCGAAATAAGGCTGTTTTGGCCACCAGCAGTCATGTTTTAACACTGTAAGACCCAAATATAATTTTTACTCTTTTCTTGTGATTTCAGTTCATTTTCAGCAGGAAACATGCATTTTCACTCATAGTCAATCCCTGTAGTGATTTATTGATTCATCATCATTAGTATAAAGGATTGGCTGAAATTGTTCTTCTCTCGCCGAAATAAGGCTGTTTTGGCCACCAGCAGTCATGTTTTAACACTGTAAGACCCAAGTATCATTTTTACTCTTTTCTTGTGATTTCAGCTCATTTTCAGCAGGAAACATGCATTTTCACTCATATTCAATCCCTGTAGTGATTT
This sequence comes from Centropristis striata, assembly GCF_030273125.1. NCBI lineage: Eukaryota > Metazoa > Chordata > Actinopteri > Perciformes > Serranidae > Centropristis > Centropristis striata. Next base: position 21,101,652 of record NC_081518.1, read on the forward strand.
ATTGATTCATCATCATTAGTATCAAGGATTGGCTGAAATTGTTCTTCCCTCGCCGAAATAAGGCTGTTTTGGCCACCAGCAGTCATGTTTTAACACTGTAAGACCCAAATATAATTTTTACTCTTTTCTTGTGATTTCAACTCATTTTCAGCAGGAAACATGCATTTTCACTCATATTCAATCCCTGTAGTGATTTATTGATTCATCATCATTAGTATCAAGGATTGGCTGAAATTGTTCTTCTCTCGCCGAAATAAGGCTGTTTTGGCCACCAGCAGTCATGTTTTAACACTGTAAGACCCAAGTATCATTTTTACTCTTTTCTTGTGATTTCAACTCATTTTCAGCAAGAAACATGCATTTTCACTCATATTCAATCCCTGTAGTGATTTATTGATTCATCATCATTAGTATCAAGGATTGGCTGAAATTGTTCTTCTCTCGCCGAAATAAGGCTGTTTTGGCCACCAGCAGTCATGTTTTAACACTGTAAGACCCAAATATAATTTTTAGTCTTTTCTTGTGATTTCAGCTCATTTTCAGCAGGAAACATGCATTTTCACTAATATTCAATCCCTGTAGTGATTTATTGATTCATCATCATTAGTATCAAGGATTGGCTGAAATTGTTCTTCTCTCGCCGAAATAAGGCTGTTTTGGCCACCAGCAGTCATGTTTTAACACTGTAAGACCCAAGTATCATTTTTACTCTTTTCTTGTGATTTCAACTCATTTTCAGCAGGAAACATGCATTTTCACTCATATTCAATCCCTGTAGTGATTTATTGATTCATCATCATTAGTATCAAGGATTGGCTGAAATTGTTCTTCTCTCGCCGAAATAAGTCTGTTTTGGCCACCAGCAGTCATGTTTTAACACGGTAAGACCCAAGTATCATTTTCACTCTTTTCTTGTCATTTCAACTAATTTTCAGCAGGAAACATGCATTTTCACTCATATTCAATCCCTGTAGTGATTTATTGATTCATCATCATTAGTATCAAGGATTGGCTGAAATTGTTCTTCTCTCGCCGAAATAAGGCTGTTTTGGCCACCAGCAGTCATGTTTTAACACTGTAAGACCCAAGTATCATTTTTACTCTTTTCTTGTGATTTCAACTCGTTTTCAGCAGGCAACATGCATTTTCACTCATATTCAATCCCTGTAGTGATTTATTGATTCATCATCATTAGTATCAAGGATTGGCTGAAATTGTTCTTCTCTCGCCGAAATAAGGCTGTTTTGGCCACCAGCAGTCATGTTTTAACACTGTAAGACCCAAGTATCATTTTTACTCGTTTCTTGTGATTTCAGCTCATTTTCAGCAGGAAACATGCATTTTCACTCATATTCAATCCCTGTAGTGATTTATTGATTCATCATCATTAGTATCAAGGATTGGCTGAAATTGTTCTTCTCTCGCCGAAATAAGGCTGTTTTGGCCACCAGCAGTCATGTTTTAACACTGTAAGACCCAAATATAATTTTTACTCTTTTCTTGTGATTTCAGCTCATTTTCAGCAGGAAACATGCATTTTCACTCATATTCAATCCCTGTAGTGATTTATTGATTCATCATCATTAGTATCAAGGATTGGCTGAAATTGTTCTTCTCTCGCCGAAATAAGGCTGTTTTGGCCACCAGCAGTCATGTTTTAACACTGTAAGACCCAAGTATCATTTTTACTCTTTTCTTGTGATTTCAACTCATTTTCAGCAGGAAACATGCATTTTCACTCATATTCAATCCCTGTAGTGATTTATTGATTCATCATCATTAGTATCAAGGATTGGCTGAAATTGTTCTTCTCTCGCCGAAATAAGGCTGTTTTGGCCACCAGCAGTCATGTTTTAACACTGTAAGACCAAAGTATCATTTTTACTCTTTTCTTGTCATTTCAACTCATTTTCAGCAGGAAACATGCATTTTCACTCATATTCAATCCCTGTAGTGATTTATTGATTCATCATCATTAGTATCAAGGATTGGCTGAAATTGTTCTTCTCTCGCCGAAATAAGGCTGTTTTGGCCACCAGCAGTCATGTTTTAACACTGTAAGATCCAAGTATCATTTTTACTCTTTTCTTGTGATTTCAACTCATTTTCAGCAGGAAACATGCATTTTCACTCATATTCAATCCCTGTAGTGATTTATTGATTCATCATCATTAGTATCAAGGATTGGCTGAAATTGTTCTTCTCTCGCCGAAATAAGGCTGTTTTGGCCACCAGCAGTCATGTTTTAACACTGTAAGACCCAAGTATCATTTTTACTCTTTTCTTGTCATTTCAACTCATTTTCAGCAGGAAACATGCATTTTCACTCATATTCAATCCCTGTAGTGATTTATTGATTCATCATCATTAGTATCAAGGATTGGCTGAAATTGTTCTTCTCTCGCCGAAATAAGGCTGTTTTGCGCACAAGCAGTCATGTTTGAACACTGTAAGACCCAAATATAATATTCACTCTTTTCTTGTGATTTCAACTCATTTTCAGCAGGCAACATGCATTTTCACTCATATTCAATCCCTGTAGTGATTTATTGATTCATCATCATTAGTATCAAGGATTGGCTGAAATTGTTCTTCTCTCGCCGAAATAAGGCTGTTTTGGCCACCAGCAGTCATGTTTTAACACTGTAAGACCCAAATATAATTTTTACTCTTTTCTTGTGATTTCAGTTCATTTTCAGCAGGAAACATGCATTTTCACTCATAGTCAATCCCTGTAGTGATTTATTGATTCATCATCATTAGTATAAAGGATTGGCTGAAATTGTTCTTCTCTCGCCGAAATAAGGCTGTTTTGGCCACCAGCAGTCATGTTTTAACACTGTAAGACCCAAGTATCATTTTTACTCTTTTCTTGTGATTTCAGCTCATTTTCAGCAGGAAACATGCATTTTCACTCATATTCAATCCCTGTAGTGATTTATTGATTCATCATCATTAGTATCAAGGATTGGCTGAAATTGTTCTTCTCTCGCCGAAATAAGGCTGTTTTGGCCACCAGCAGTCATGTTTTAACACTGTAAGACCCAAGTATCATTTTTACTCTTTTCTTGTGATTTCAACTCATTTTCAGCAAGAAACATGCATTTTCACTCATATTCAATCCCTGTAGTGATTTATTGATTCATCATCATTAGTATCAAGGATTGGCTGAAATTGTTCTTCTCTCGCCGAAATAAGGCTGTTTTGGCCACCAGCAGTCATGTTTTAACACTGTAAGACCCAAGTATCATTTTTACTCTTTTCTTGTCATTTCAACTCATTTTCAGCAGGAAACATGCATTTTCACTCTGTTCAATCCCTGTAGTGATTTATTGATTCATCATCATTAGTATCAAGGATTGGCTGAAATTGTTCTTCTCTCGCCGAAATAAGTCTGTTTTGGCCACCAGCAGTCATGTTTTAACACGGTAAGACCCAAGTATCATTTTCACTCTTTTCTTGTCATTTCAACTAATTTTCAGCAGGAAACATGCATTTTCACTCATATTCAATCCCTGTAGTGATTTATTGATTCATCATCATTAGTATCAAGGATTGGCTGAAATTGTTCTTCTCTCGCCGAAATAAGGCTCTTTGGCCACCAGCAGTCATGTTTTAACACTGTAAGACCCAAGTATCATTTTTATTCTTTTCTTGTGATTTCAGCTCATTTTCAGCAGGAAACATGCATTTTCACTCATATTCAATCCCCGTAGTGATTTATTGATTCATCATCATTAGTATCAAGGATTGGCTGAAATTGTTCTTCCCTCGCCGAAATAAGGCTGTTTTGGCCACCAGCAGTCATGTTTTAACACTGTAAGACCCAAATATAATTTTTACTCTGTTCTTGTGATTTCAACTCATTTTCAGCAGGAAACATGCATTTTCACTCATATTCAATCCCTGTAGTGATTTATTGATTCATCATCATTAGTATCAAGGATTGGCTGAAATTGTTCTTCTCTCGCCGAAATAAGGCTGTTTTGGCCACCAGCAGTCATGTTTTAACACTGTAAGACCCAAGTATCATTTTTACTCTTTTCTTGTGATTTCAACTCATTTTCAGCAAGAAACATGCATTTTCACTCATATTCAATCCCTGTAGTGATTTATTGATTCATCATCATTAGTATCAAGGATTGGCTGAAATTGTTCTTCTCTCGCCGAAATAAGGCTCTTTGGCCACCAGCAGTCATGTTTTAACACTGTAAGACCCAAGTATCATTTTTACTCTTTTCTTGTGATTTCAGCTCATTTTCAGCAGGAAACATGCATTTTCACTCATATTCAATCCCTGTAGTGATTTATTGATTCATCATCATTAGTATCAAGGATTGGCTGAAATTGTTCTTCTCTCGCCGAAATAAGGCTGTTTTGGCCACCAGCAGTCATGTTTTAACACTGTAAGACCCAAGTATCATTTTTACTCTTTTCTTGTGATTTCAGCTCATTTTCAGCAGGAAACATGCATTTTCACTCATATTCAATCCCTGTAGTGATTTATTGATTCATCATCATTAGTATCAAGGATTGGCTGAAATTGTTCTTCCCTCGCCGAAATAAGGCTGTTTTGGCCACCAGCAGTCATGTTTTAACACTGTAAGACCCAAATATAATTTTTACTCTTTTCTTGTGATTTCAGCTCATTTTCAGCAGGAAACATGCATTTTCACTCATATTCAATCCCTGTAGTGATTTATTGATTCATCATCATTAGTATCAAGGATTGGCTGAAATTGTTCTTCTCTCGCCGAAATAAGGCTGTTTTGGCCACCAGCAGTCATGTTTTAACACTGTAAGACCCAAGTATCATTTTTACTCTTTTCTTGTGATTTCAACTAATTTTCAGCAGGAAACATGCATTTTCACTCATATTCAATCCCTGTAGTGATTTATTGATTCATCATCATTAGTATCAAGGATTGGCTGAAATTGTTCTTCTCTCGCCGAAATAAGGCTGTTTTGGCCACCAGCAGTCATGTTTTAACACTGTAAGACCCAAGTATCATTTTTACTCTTTTCTTGTCATTTCAACTCATTTTCAGCAGGAAACATGCATTTTCACTCATATTCAATCCCTGTAGTGATTTATTGATTCATCATCATTAGTATCAAGGATTGGCTGAAATTGTTCTTCTCTCGCCGAAATAAGGCTGTTTTGGCCACCAGCAGTCATGTTTTAACACTGTAAGACCCAAGTATCATTTTTACTCTTTTCTTGTGATTTCAGCTCATTTTCAGCAGGAAACATGCATTTTCACTCATATTCAATCCCTGCAGTGATTTATTGATTCATCATCATTAGTATCAAGGATTGGCTGAAATTGTTCTTCTCTCGCCGAAATAAGGTTGTTTTGGCCACCAGCAGTCATGTTTTAACACTGTAAGACCCAAGTATCATTTTTACTCTTTTCTTGTGATTTCAACTCATTTTCAGCAAGAAACATGCATTTTCACTCATATTCAATCCCTGTAGTGATTTATTGATTCATCATCATTAGTATCAAGGATTGGCTGAAATTGTTCTTCTCTCGCCGAAATAAGGCTGTTTTGGCCACCAGCAGTCATGTTTTAACACTGTAAGACCCAAGTATCATTTTTACTCTTTTCTTGTCATTTCAACTCATTTTCAGCAGGAAACATGCATTTTCACTCATATTCAATCCCTGTAGTGATTTATTGATTCATCATCATTAGTATCAAGGATTGGCTGAAATTGTTCTTCTCTCGCCGAAATAAGGCTGTTTTGGCCACCAGCAGTCATGTTTGAACACTGTAAGACCCAAATATAATATTCACTCTTTTCTTGTGATTTCAACTCATTTTCAGCAGGCAACATGCATTTTCACTCATATTCAATCCCTGTAGTGATTTATTGATTCATCATCATTAGTATCAAGGATTGGCTGAAATTGTTCTTCTCTCGCCGAAATAAGGCTGTTTTGGCCACCAGCAGTCATGTTTTAACACTGTAAGACCCAAATATAATTTTTACTCTTTTCTTGTGATTTCAGTTCATTTTCAGCAGGAAACATGCATTTTCACTCATATTCAATCCCTGTAGTGATTTATTGATTCATCATCATAAGTATCAAGGATTGGCTGAAATTGTTCTTCTCTCGCCGAAATAAGGCTGTTTTGGCCACCAGCAGTCATGTTTTAACACTGTAAGACCCAAGTATCATTTTTACTCTTTTCTTGTCATTTCAACTCATTTTCAGCAGGAAACATGCATTTTCACTCATATTCAATCCCTGTAGTGATTTATTGATTCATCATCATTAGTATCAAGGATTGGCTGAAATTGTTCTTCCCTCGCCGAAATAAGTCTATTTTGGCCACCAGCAGTCATGTTTTAACACTGTAAGACCCAAGTATCATTTTCACTCTTTTCTTGTCATTTCAACTCATTTTCAGCAGGAAACATGCATTTTCACTCATATTCAATCCCTGTAGTGATTTATTGATTCATCATCATTAGTATCAAGGATTGGCTGAAATTGTTCTTCTCTCGCCGAAATAAGGCTGTTTTGGCCACCAGCAGTCATGTTTTAACACTGTAAGACCCAAGTATCATTTTTACTCTTTTCTTGTGATTTCAACTCATTTTCAGCAGGAAACATGCATTTTCACTCATATTCAATCCCTGTAGTGATTTATTGATTCATCATCATTAGTATCAAGGATTGGCTGAAATTGTTCTTCTCTCGCTGAAATAAGTCTGTTTTGGCCACCAGCAGTCATGCTAGGACTGTCTTCAAACTTGGTCAGTAGCCTCACAAAGCCTTTGGGATCAAAAGTTGTATAAATCTTTACCGCCGCTCACACTATGTGGGCGTGGCATGGCGCCAAAATATGGCGTCTCCCCATAAAACACGAGATTGTTATAACTTCTCCATTCTTTGTCCCATCTGCTCCAAACTTCTCATGCTTCATCAGAGTCCAGCCCTTAACACTTCCACATAACAATATTTCATAAAGCCCCGCCCCTTATGCTTTATCCACGCCCCCTTTCATAAAATGACCACGTTGCATACTTTACATAACTCCTCAGACAGATTTCACCCCATGGACTTCAAACTTGGTCAGTACCATCACAAGGCCTTAGGGATCAAACGTTGTATGAATCTTTACCGACGGTCACACTATGTGGGCGTGGTATGGCGGCAAATTATGGCGTCTCGTCATCTAACACCAGACTGAATAACTTCACCATACATTGTCCAATCTGTCCCAAATTTCACAAACGTGATTAGGGTCCAGCCCGGGACACACCCACGGGTCAATAGTGACACACAGTCATAGCGCCCCCTGCTGGCTACAGGAAGTAACATGTTTTACACCTACCACAAGCACAGTGGTAGGAGACACGCAATTTGGTACGCATAGGGACTGAGCCAACAGCGCCGCGTCCGACGTGCCCTCCCCTGACGGCGCCTCCCCCGACGGCTCCACTTTGCGAGGGCCCGTTCAGTACTGCGCGCAGTCCTAGTTATTATTATTTTTCCGGGTAATAAATCGCTTATTTCGGGCCTTTCTCAAATTCAAAAACGCACCATATTTGGAATATAAGTCGATCTCCCATGAAATTTACGTATTCTACTGCTCCCGGGCATGGACGGTGAAAAATGACCAGCTAGCGCCCCCTAGAAAATTTCAAAACAGCCTCATGATATAGGATTTTTTCACGTACAGACACGAAATTTGGAACATACATGTATCATGGGAACACGCACCAAAAAGCCTCAAGAACCCATACTCCAAAACGAACAGGAGGTCGGCCATCTTGGATTGAATATCGCACTCTTCATCGTTTTTGGCCATTTCCACGCCGCATACTTTAACGAACTCCTCATACAGACTTCACCCAATTGACTTCAAACTTGGTCAGTAGCATCACAAGGCCTTTGGGATCAAAAGTTATTCAAATCTTTACCCACTGTCAAACTATGCGGCCGTGGCATGGCGACAAAATGTGGCCTGTCGCCATAAAACACCAAACCGTTATTACTTCTATATATAACTATAACCATACGTTCTCCCATCTGGTCCAAACTTCTCATGCTTCATCAGAGTCCAGCCCTTAGCACTTCTACATCATAACATTTCATAAAGCCCCGCCCCTTATGCTTTATACACGCCCCCTTTCAGCAAATGACCACCTTGCATACTTTACATAACTCCTACAAGACATTTAATCCCAATGACTTCAAACTTGGTCAGTACAATCACAAGTCTTTGGGGAACACAACTTATCAACACCTTTACTGACCTTCACAATATGTGGCCGTGGCAGGGCGGCAAAATATGGCGTCTCGCCATCTAACTCCAGACTGGATAACGTGACCATACATTGTCCAATCTGTCCCAAATTTCACACACGTGATGCGGGGCCAGCCCTGAACACACCCACGTGTCAATATTGACAAACAGTCATAGCGCCCCCCGCTGGCTACATGAACTCACTTGTTTTACACCTAGCCGCAGCAGTAGGTTTCACGTACAGACAAGACATTTGGTACACATATGAATCATGTGGAGACGCACCAAAAAGCCTCTTGGAGCCATACCTCAAACCCAACAGGAAGTCCGCCATCCTGGTTTGAATATCGCAACATTCAGCGTTTTGGCCCATTTCTACCTCGCAGACTTTAACGAACTCCTCCTACAGATTTTACCCGATCAACTTAAAACTTGGTCAGTCCCATCACAAGGCCTTTGGGATCAAAAGTTATTCAAATCTTTACCCACGGTCACACTATGTGGGCATGGCATGCCGCCAAATTATGGTGTCTCGCCATAACACACCAGACTGGATTAGGGGCCAGCCCACAACACACCCGCATGTCAATATTGACACACAGTCATAGCGCCCCCTGCTGGCAACAGCAAGTAACATGTTTTACCCCTACCCCGAGCGCCGTGGTAGGAGACACACCATTTGGTACGCATAGGGACTGAGCCCACAGCTTCGTGCCCGACGTGGCCTGCGCTGACATCGCCTCCCCCAACGGCTCCACTCGGCTCGGTCCCGTTCAGTCCTGCTTGCAGGCCTAGTTTTCTCTGGTTTTACCGTTTATATGTATGTGTTTGAGTAAAATGAACATTTTTGTTTTATTCTATAATCTACTGACAACATTTCACCTAAATTCCAAATAATAAACAATCATTTAGAGCATTTATTTGCAGAAAATTACAACTGGTCCAAATAACAAAAAAAATGCAGTGTTCTCAGACCTTGAGTAATGCAAAGAAAACAAGTTCATAACATTTTTTAAACAAAACAATGCTAATGTTTTAACTTAGAAAGAGTTTAGAAATCAATATTTGGTGGAATAACCCTCATTCTTAATCACAGCTTTCATGCATCTTGGCATGCTCTCCACTAGTCCTTCACACTGCTGTGGGGTGATTTTATGCCACTCCTGGTGCAAATTTACACGCTCAGCTTTGTTTGATCCTGTTATGACAAAGTGCCATGTGTATGCATTTTCACATAACTTTATAAACATTTTCACATAACTTTATGAACTTTTATGTGACCACAATCTGACCTTTTGTCCTGTAAGTATAACAGAACACAGCTGCTTCTTGTCCAGGATGCCTTTGCTATCTCACAAGTCCAATTATGGTTTTATGCTCCACATCTCCTCAAGGTCGTAACTCTGTGCCTCCCACCCAACACACACACATGTATTGTAACTCTATAAGAACTGTCAGCTCCCTTTGTCTGCAGATTCACTCTGTGCAGACTTCCTAACTGTACTTTGTGGTCTCCTGATTACAATCAGAATAAACGTTTATTGCTTATGCTCCAAAGACTCAGTGATCTTTCCTCCTTATCACAATTTTGCCACAGCAACTTGGTGTCAGACGTGGGATCGCCCGGGAGTCCGTCGAGATCGTCAGGACATCGGGGGTGGCCACCTGATCTTCAGGATCATCCTCTAACTTCCAGTCAAAATTCAGAGAAGGGAGGACCGACGTCCTGGGGTCGACTGACTGACTCCGCCGCGATCCCCGACCGAACCTACAGTCTCCTGATTTTGGTGAGATGTTGAATTTCCATTTTCTAAAATTTTATGATTAATAATTCTGATAATTTTGGCAGTAATGATGAATTGAATGACATTGGTAATGCAGTATTTCTGAGTCTTTGGAGTAAAGCATTTAGAATTGGTCTGGTGTACTTCCCGTTCACTAAAATAATTTACTGCAGTCTAAGATTTACTCCTACTAAGACCAGGTTAAAATCTTGTGAAGTAGCCGAATGTGATTTTATATCAAGACCAGGTTAAAATCCTGTGAGATATAAAGTTTTATTAAGACCGGGTTAAAATCCTGTGAGATATAACAGATAGATTTTATATCAAGACCAGGTTAAAATCCTGTGAGATATAAAGTTATATTAAGACCAGGTTAAAATCCTGTGAGATATAACAGATAGATTTTATATCAAGACCAGGTTAAAATCCTGTGAGATATAACAAAAGCAGTTTTGAAAAAAAAAAAAAAAAAAAAAAAAAATATATATATATATATATATATATATATATATATATATAAATTAATTAAAAATAATAAAAAAAACAAAAAAAACAAGGGAGAATAAATTGAATTAAATTGAAAGAGTAAACAATGGGTTCCCGAGGCAGTAAAGTTGAACAAGGTGATCCAAACAGTCCGACAATACAACAAATGAAAAAGAAATACGGCCCTGAATGTTGTGAATGCTTGCCATATTGGATAGAAAAATACGGATTCCCCAAAGGGGGATCCCTAAGCAAAAATCAGTTGGAACAATTACGAACAAATTTACAGAAAGAAAAAGATAAGTTGCTGAAGAAAGGCAAAGTTAAAACTGAAAAAATTAAAGAAATTGAGAAACATGTAAGATGTCTGAAAGTGTGGAGGATGAATGTGAGCACAGGGAAAGAAAGCAGGGCCTTCAAACCATGACACTGTTAAAAGCTGAAGAGGGATCACAAACAGATTAAGTTGCAAAATCAAAGATTAAATCCAAGTCTTCTCTGTATCCTTCTCTAACAGGTCATGGTGGCGGGCCTCTGAGCAGCGACACTCTTCTCGATCCGCCCCCCCCATAACCCCACCCAGAATGTTCCGCCTGCTGACGCCACCTCCCCTCAAAGACAGCCTCCTCCAACTCCTCCAGTGACATCACCATCACCACCAACAAGCAGTGTCGTCAGCAGCGCCAGAGGTCCACAGTCACCACAGCTGCCTCCGACTTTGACTCCACACCCAGGCCCAAGGCTAGCTCTGTGGGATCCCAACAATACGCTCCCACAGCCTGCCTTCTCCCCAATTGCTGACCACACTAGGTCCCACGACGGGAAGGATGACACCGGCAGTGGAGGAGAAACATTCACACTCCCAATGGTCCAAGTGATGGGACATGAAGGCACAGCTGGTTATGTCTACCGCCCGTGGACGGTAGCCGACCTGCTCCAAGCAGCTGAACACCTCCCTAAAGCCACACAGGGAGGTCAAGTCCTCAGTGAGGCAGTGATGGCCTTTATCAGAGACTTTACACCAACTTCCAGTGAAATGGGCCGCGTTATGATGAGGAAGCTGTCCGGAGCAGACTTTGCTAAGATCAGACAACACTTCACTGACCACGTCCAGCCCTCCACCATTGACTGGCAGACTGCTGCTGATGGTGATGGCAGAAATGCACAGGATGTCGCATACAGACGATGGATGGAAGGCCTCGTTACAAGCATCAAAGAAGCTTTCCCTCTCCACAGTGATCTCTCCAAGGTCAACACCTGCACCCAGAAAGCTGATGAGACCCCTGAGGACTATGTCCACCGCCTGCAACAAGTGTTTGATGACCACAGTGGCATCCCTAAACCACGTAACTTCCCAGGGGACCAGATGTCAGCATATGAGAGCCTCCTGAAGCAGCAGTTCCTGAATGGACTCTCAACTGACGTCTGCCTGGCTGTGAAAGATTCCTGCGTTGGTCATAATGAGTCCTCTGTCCGACTGGCCGACGTGGTAAGACATGCTAACCACGCCTACAAGCGCTTGCGGGAAAAGGCTGAAGCTGAGAAGAAGAAAAGAAAAGTTACTGCCCATCGAGCCCAGCTGCAGCTTCTCCACCAGCAGACCCAGCAACCACAACGTGGACGTGGTGCACAGCAGGGTCATGGACGAAACCAAGGCCAGCGACCAGAGCCTCAGCAGCACGGCCCCTACGACCTCAACATCTGCTTTAACTGTGGTGGAACTGGACATTGGGCTAAAGACTGTCCCTATCCCAAGGCCAACCACAGGCGTGGCCGTGGACGCAAAGGATATGGAGGACCACCTGGAGATGACGGTGGACACCTCAGCCGGAACCAGGCCTCAGACTGACCATCCGGGGGTAAGGTGGAAGGGAGGGTGCCCGCTGACCAGACGCCCAGCCAACCTGCTCCACAAAAGGGAAGTGAAAACACACACACGCACGCGTTGTTGGTACATATGTCCATCTTACTGATGAAAGTGTGCAGAAATTACCTACTATGACTTTAGAAGTCCAAGGCCAAAATGTTGATTTCATTGTTGATTCAGGTGCTACTCACTCTGTTTTAAAACAATTTGTGTTTCCAAACATTAGGTATAGTGGCAGAAACATATTTTCCATTGGTGCATGTGGTAACAGGATCAGGGAACATTTCACCATCCCTATTTCATGTGTACATCCTGCACCTTTAACCAAAATTAAACACTCTTTTCTCTCCTCTGCTGTCTGTCCTTTCAACCTGATGGGACGAGACCTGATGATGACTCTGGGAGTGGACCTCATCTCGACACCAGATGGCATTAAAGCTGTGCGGAGAGGCTCCTCCACCTCCCCGCTGCAAAGTAATCCCGTGGTAACGTACCAACTAGCCAGTTGGCTACCCGAAAACCTGCTCTATGTGAACCAATGGAAAATTCCTATTGATGTAGCACAGCCACTGACAGCACGTGCACGTGCACTGGTTAACCCGGCTTCGCAGTTTTTGAGGGCTGAGGCTCTCCACTGCACGTCACACATGGCTTATGACCATGATCTCGACTTTGAACATGTTTTCTTTGCTGACGTCAATGACAACCTCATGACTGACACCCTCTACTGGTCCCAGACGAGATGTGCACTCTCAGTGACGTTGACTGACAAACAGTTACCCTTTTACCATGTAACAGGTTCACATCCACACATTTCACTCTCCAAACCAAATTCTGACCAATGGAGAGACTTGGGCCCATGGGTAAATTTTTGCACAACTCTTTCCGATTGGACACAAACTCCTGACCCTGCTGTGATGTATTCATCAAAAGGGGGGGTTTACAAATAATTTTGCAAACTCAGTCTCCCCTGCCTCAGATCAGTGCATGTACTGATTGACGCAGACAGGGTGGAAGGGGAAACTTATGGGCGAATGGCAAATATGATGTACGCCTGATTAAAAACTGCGAACCTGTTGTTGTTACACCTAAATCTGATTACAGGCCCTTTGGAAGCATAGGGGCTTCCTGAAGAGTGATGGAGAGCCCATCCTACATCACTCTCTCATTGCTGACCTCCTAAAAGCTGTTTTTTTACCATCTGCTGTTGCTGTGTGTAAATGTGCTGCTCACACTAACTCCTTTGACCCTGTTTCCACAGGAAATGCTCTCTCCTTCCACTCCCCCAGCAGGCACACACACACACACACTCTCAGTACCCTCTCTGTCCCCGACTCACTCTCTGCAGTACAGACTCTAGCCTCTCCTTCTGATGAGAAGCAGTGGCAGTCTGTTTCCCCATTATGCTAAGTTGACACATGGTCTAAACCATGAGTCAAAAGGGGGGATGCATATTATGATTGATCAACATTGGTTCACTAAAGGTTTTTCAACCTATGCTCAAAAACATTGCCAAGCCTGTGTCATTTGTGCACTCCCTCTAGTGCTTGTGTACATGAGGATGCACAAGCGACCTAATACTAACCTCAGCCCTTAGGAGATTCTTTTTGCAGCTCCTCCCTTTGTAGGTGTGGACGCCCCGAAGTTTCCAGCTCCATCTACCTCACTGTGTGAAGATGCTATGCTAACGTATTGTGCTAATCTAACCAAACACCTTGCAGGCATTAGGAGACAGGTGACTGCTGCCCTTCCAACTCCAGCCACTGGTCCTCTCCATCAGCTCCACCCTGGTGATTACGTGGTGGTGAAAGACTTCAGGCGAAAGTCCTGGAAGCATAAGAGGTGGCAGGGTCCATTCCAGGTCCTGCTGACAACCTTTCGCTCTCGGATCCACGCCAGCCACTGCATGAAGGTCCCGCCTCCTCCGGACCCTCTGCCAAGCCAAGATTGGGGCGTGTCAAGCCTCCAACTTTAGGGTGAGGTGAAATAGCGCTCCCCTGCGACAAGAGACTGCCAAGTCTCCAAAATCAGCCAGAGGTGTAATAAGCGCTCTGACTGCAACACGTGGTGCCAAGCCAGTAGTCTAGGCTCTGTCTCTCTCCCCTCTCTCCACAGATTTACACATCGACACACTGGACTCTGACACACGGTGTTGAGTGTTGTGACTAGCAGGTTGGATTAGCAACCTGTGACATAACAAGTGCCAGTCCCAGGCATACGCAGTTACACTGCTCTCACACCCTACCATAGTTTCCCTCTGCGACACCTGCGGCATGGTCTCCAAAACAAAGGACAGGATCTGGTGACACATTTTTTCTTGTTGTCTTGATTTTCTCTTTGGGTTTGTTTTCATTTGTCTTTTGTTTATTGCTTTCTTCCTGATTCTCAAAGCCCTTAACCTTTAGGCTATGGAACGTCACCACCCCTGGCATCCCTTTCGTGCCCCTGGCCTTTGTGGCCTCCGTGGTACCCTCTGTTGCTTTGTCCTGCTCGCTTTCCTTATAGTGTTCCCCCTACTCTATTTCCTACACCCTCCTTCCCCACCTTACGCTAACTCTTCCCTCTCCCTTAACCACTCTTCTTCCTGCTCCCCACCTCTGCGTACGTCCGATTCTGACCTCTTCCGACTCTAACGTTACCTCTCTCGCCTGGCTCACACAGGGCTGCCTGTTAGGACTTTCTTCTGATGGCTCCTCTTTTTCCTGTTTGTTACTTGTGTTGTCCCCCTGCTTTAACACGTTGTTTCCTCCATGTTCACTACTCAGCTCCTTAGGTATGAACTCATTCCCTTGCCTGACTCATTCCCCTGCCTGACCCCACCCCACTTCCTCCTGCTTTCCAGTCTGCCCTTGCCTTTGTTGACGCTTTCTCTGAATCCGCTTTTGACTCTGACTCTGATGTTAATGATGATGCTGATATGTAGGTTGACTTTATGCCCCACTGTGCTTTGCTCATTACACTAGGAGACTATCCTCCTTAAAAAACAGCATTGCTCTCTCCCTTGAGTCTATTTCACTGTTGCCATTATTGATGATGATTGGTCTTAAACCAGTGCGGAATGTTCGGTCTGATACGGTTTAATGTTTTGAACGTTTCTTTCTGGGTTTTTTTTTGTTTTCCTTGTTGGTTGTGTTTGATCATTTCCCTGGTTGATCCTTACGGATCAAAAGGGGGAAATGTTATGACAAAGTGCCATGTGTATGCATTTTCACATAACTTTATAAACATTTTCACATAACTTTATGAACTTTTATGTGACCACAATCTGACCTTTTGTCCTGTAAGTATAACAGAACACAGCTGCTTCTTGTCCAGGATGCCTTTGCTATCTCAAAGTCCAATTACTTCCTGTAGCCAGCAGGGGGCGCTATGACTGTCTGTGAAGATGGACACATGGGTGTGTTCCTGGCTGGACCCTAATCACGTGTGTGAAATTTGGGACAGATAGGACAATGTATGGTCAAGTTATACAGTCTTGTGTGTTATGGCGAGATGCCATATTTTGCTGCCATGCCACGCCCACATAGTGTGACAAGCGATAAAGATTTATACAACTTTTGATCCCAAAGGCCTTGTGATGCTACTGACCAAGTTTGAAGTCAATTGGATGAAATCTGTAGGAGGAGTTCGTTAAAGTATGCGACCTGGAAATGGCCAAAAATGATGACAAGTGCGATAGGCAATCCAAGATGGCGGACTTCCTGTTGGGTTTGAGGTATGTGTCCAAGAGGCTTTTTGGTGCGTTTCCACATGAAGCACGTGTGTACCAAATTTCGTGTCTCTACGTGAAACCTACTGCTGGGGCTAAGTATCAAAAAAGTTACTTGCTGTTGCCAGCAGGGGGCGCTATGACTGTGTGTCAATATTGACACGTGGGTGTGTTCCTGGCTGGACCCTAATCACTTGTGTGAAATTTGGGACAGATTGGACAATGTATGGTCAAGTTCTCCAGTCTGGTGTGTTATGGTGAGACGCCATATTTTGCCGCCATGCCACGCCCACATAGTGTGACAGGCGGTAACGATGTATACAACTTTTGATCCCGAAGGCCTTGTGATGCTACTGACCAAGTTTGAAGTCAATGGGATTACATCTGTTGGAGGAGTTCTGTAAAGTATGCAACGTGGTCATTGTATGAAAGGGGGCGTGGATATAGCATAAGGGGCGGGGCTTTATGAAATATTGTTCTTTAGAAGTGTTAAGGGCTGGACTCTGATGAAGCATGAGAAGTTTGGAGCAGATGGGACAAAGTATGGAGAAGTTATAACAATCTCGTGTTTTATGGCGAGACGCCATATTTTGGCGCCATGCCACGCCCACATAGTGTGAGCGGCGGTAAAGATTTATACAACTTTTGATCCCAAAGGCCTTGTGAGGCTACTGACCAAGTTTGAAGAGAATTGGATGAAATCTGTAGGAGGAGTTCGTTAAAGTATCCAGCATGGAAATGGGCAAAAACAGCAGGAAACGCCATTTTCGATCCAAGATGGCCGACTTCCTGTACGTTTTAGGGTATGGGTTCTTGAGACTTTTTGGTGCGTCTTCCCATGTTACATTTATCTACCAAATTTCGTGTCTCTACGACATTCCTGTGCGAGGGGCTGAATTTTCTTGACTTTCAAGGGGGCGCTGTTGAGTCATTTTGCCACGCCCATTCCCGGGACCACTAGAATACGTAAATTTCACCAGAGATTTATGTATATTCCAAAAATGGTGAGTTTTTGAATATGATAAAGCCCCCAAAAAGGCGATTTACTTTTAGGAAAAAAAAAAATAACTAGGACTGCAAGCAGTACTGAACGGGCCCTCGCAGAGTGGAGCCGTCGGGGGAGGGCACGTCGAGGGAGGGCACGTAGGGCGCGGCGATGTGGGCTCAGTCCCTATGCGTCCCAAATGGCGTGTCTCCTACCACTGTGCTCGTGGGAGGTATAAAACAAGTTACTTCCTGAAGCCAGCAGGGGGCGCTATGACTGTGTGTCACTATTGACCCGTGGGTGTGTCCCGGGCTGGACCCTAATCACGTATGTGAAATTTGGGACAGATTGGACAATGTATGGTCAAGTTATACAGTCTTGTGCGTCATGGCGAGACGCCATATTTTGCCGCCATGCCACGCCCACATATTGTGAAGGTCAGTAAAGGTGTTGATAAGTTGTGTTCCCCAAAGCCTTGTGATGGTACTGACCAAGTTTGAAGTGAATGGGATTAAATCTGATGGAGGAGTTATGTAAAGTATGCAAGGTGGTCATTTTATGAAAGGGGGCGTGGATAAAGCATAATGGGCGGGGCTTCATGAAATATTGTTATGTAGAAGTGTTAAGGGCTGGACTCTGATGAAGCATGAGAAGTTTGGACCAGATCGGACAAAGAATTGCAAAGTTATAACGATCTCGTCTGTTATGGCGAGATGCCATATTTTGGCGGCATGCCACGCCCACATAGTGTGACCGTCGGTAAAGCTTTCAATAACTTTTGATCCCAAAGGCCTTGTGATGGTACTGACCAAGTTTGAAGTCCATGGGGTGAAATCTGTAGGAGGAGTTCGTTAAAGTATGCAACCTGGAAATGGCCAAAAACGATGACAAGTGCGATATTCAAACCAAGACGGCGGACTTCCTGTTGGGTTTGAGGTTTGGGTCCAAGAGGCTTTTTGGTGCGTCTCCACATGATTCATATGTGTACCAAATTTTGTGTCTCTACGTGAAACCTAATGCTGGGGCTAGGCGTTACAGTTGTTACTTCCTGTTGCCAGCAGGGGGCGCTATGACTGTGTGTCAATATTGACATGTGGGGGTGTTCATGGCTGGACCCTTATCACGTGTAAGAATTTTGGGCCAGATGAGACAATGTATGGTGAAGTTATACAGTCCAGTGTTTCATGGTGAGACGCCATATTTTGCGGCCATGCCACGCCCACATAGTGTGACCGTCAGTAAAGCTTTATACAACTTTTGATCCCAAAGGCCTTATGATGCTACTGACAAAGTTTGAAGTCAATCGGGTGAAATCTGTAGGAGGAGTTTGTTAAAGTATGCGGCATGGAAATGGGCAAAAACAGCAGGAAACGCCATTTTCGATCCAAGATGGCCGACTTCCTGTACGTTTTAGGGTATGGGTTCTTGAGACTTTTTGGTGCGTCATGCGATGATACATGTATGTACCAAATTTTGTGTCTCTACGACATTCCTGTGCGAGGGGCTGAATTTTCTTGACTTTCAAGGGGGCGCTGTTGAGTCATTTTGCCACGCCCATTCCCGGGACCACTAGAATACGTAAATTTCAGCAGAGATTTATGTATATTCCAAAAATGGTGAGTTTTTGAATATGATAAAGCCCTCAAAAAGGCGATTCATTTTTCTGAACGCAAATAATAACTAGGACTGCAAGCAGTACTGAACGGGCCCTCGCAGAGTGGAGCCGTCGGAGGAGGGCACGTCAGGGTAGGGCATGTCGGGGGAGTCCCTATGCGTCCCAAATGGCGTGTCTCCTACCACTGTGCTCGGGGTAGGTGTAAAACATAATACTTGCTGTAGCCAGCAGGGGGCGCTATGACTGGATGTCAATATTGACACGTGGGTGTGTCCAGGGCTGGCCCCTTATCGTGTGTGTGAAATTTGGGACAGATTGGACAATGTATGGTCAAGTTGTACAGTCTGGTGTTAGATGGCGAGACGCCATATTTGGCCGCCATGCCACGCCCACATAGTGTGATCGTCGGTAATGATTTATACAACTTTTGATCCCAAAGGCCTTGTGATGGTACTGACCAAGTTTGAAGTCAATTGGATAAAATCTGTAGGAAGAGTTCGTTAAAGTATGCAGCGTGGAAATGGGTAAAAATTATGAATTGTGCGATATTCGAACCAAGATGGCGGACTTCCTGTTGGGTTTGAGATATGGGTCCAAGAGGCTTTTTGGTGTGTCTTCACATGATTCATGTGTGTACCAAATTTCGTGTCTCTACGTGAAGCCTACTGCGAGGGCTAAGTATAAAACATGTGACTTCCTGTAGCCAGCAGGGGGCGCTATGACTGTGTGTTAATATTGACACATGGGTGTGTTCCGGGCTGGACCCTAATCACGTGTGTGAAATTTGGGACAGATTGGACAATGTATGGTCAAGTTATACAGTGTCTTGTGTTATGGCGAGACGCCATATTTTGCCGCCATGCCACGCCCACATAGTATGACAGGCAGTAAAGACTTATATAACTTTTGATCCCAAAGCCCTTGTGATGGTACTGAGCAAATTTGAAGTCAATGGGATTAAATCTGTAGGAGGAGTTTGTTCAAGGTTCAAGGTTCAAGGTTCAAGGTACTTTTATTGCCATTTATGTAAAAAAAAAAAAAAAAAAAAAAACATATTGGAATTTGTTTCAGTAGTTACAGTGTGTGCATTAAAGTATGCAACGTGATCATTTGATGAAAGGGGGCGTGGATTAAGCATTAGGGGCGGGGCTTTATGAAATATTATTATGTAGAAGTGTTAAGGGCTGGACTCTGATGAAGCATGAGGAGTTTGGACCAGATGGGACAAAGAATGGAAAAGTTATAACGATCTCGTGTTTTATGGCGAGACGCCATATTTTGGCGCCATGCCACGCCCACATAGTGTGACCGTCGGTAAAGCTTTATACAACTTTTGATCCCAGAGTCGTTGTGATGGTGCTGACCAAGTTTGATGTAAATCGGGTGAAATCTGTAGGAGGAGTTCGTTAAAGTATGTAACGTGGAAATGGCGAAAATTCTATATAAAATCCAAGATGGCCGACTTCCTGTACATTTTAGGGTATGGCTTCTTGAGACTTTTTGGTGCGTCTTCCCATGATACATGTATGTACCAAATTTCGTGTCTCTATGACAAACCTGTGTGAGGGGCTGAATTGTAGGGGGCGCTAGTAGGTCATTTTGCCACGCCCATTTCTGAAAGCAATGAAATACGTACATTTTCGCCACGATTGAATTTTGTGCAAAGTTTGGGGAGTTTTTGAATATGATAAAGGCCTCAAAAAGGCAATTCATTTGTCGTTATAATAATAATAACTAGGACTGCGCGCAGTACTGAACGGGCCCTCGCAGAGTGGAGCCGTCGGGGGAGGCGCCGTCAGGGGAGGGCACATCGGACGCGGTGCTGTTGGCTCAGTCCCTATGCGTACCAAATTGCGTGTCTCCTACCACTGTGCTTGTGGTAGGTGTAAAACATGTTACTTCCTGTAGCCAGCAGGGGGCGCTATGACTGTGTGTCAATATAGACACGTGGGTGTGTCCCGGGGTGGACCCTAATGACGTTTGTGAAATTTGGGACAGATTGGACAATGTATGGTCAAGTTATCCAGTCTTGTGTGTTATGGCGAGACGCCATATTTTGCCGCCAAGCCACGCCCACATAGTGTGACAGGCGGTAAAGATTAATACAACTTTTGATCCCAAAGGCTTTGTGATGGTGCTGACCAAGTTTGAAGAGAATTGGATGAAATCTGTAGGAGGAGTTCGTTAAAGTATGTGACCTGGAAATGGCCAAAAACGATGACAAGTGCGATATTCAAACCAAGATGGCGGGCTTCCTGTTGAGTTTGAGGTATGGGTCCAAGAGGCTTTTTGGTGCGTCTCCACATGAAACACGTGTGTACCAAATTTCGTGTCTCTACGTGAAACCTACTGCTGGGGCTAGGCGTAAAAGATGTTACTTGCTGTTGCCAGCAGGGGGCGCTATGACTGTGTGTCAATATTGACACGTGGGTGTGTTCCGGGCTGGACCCTAATCACGTGTGTGAAATTTGGGACAGATTGGAAAATGTATGGTCAAGTTATACTGTCTCCAGTGTTATGGCGAGACGCCATATTTTGCCGCCATGCCACGCCCACATAGTGTGACCATCAGTAAAGCTTTATACAACTTTTGATCCCAAAGGCCTTGTGATGCTACTGACCAAGTTTGAAGTCAATGGGATGAAATCTGTTGGAGGAGTTATGTAAAGTGTGCAAGGTGGTCATGTGATGAAAGGGGGCGTGGATAAAAAATAAGGGGCGGGGCTTTATGAATTATTGTTATATAGAAGTGTTAAGGGCTGGACTCTGATGAAGCATGAGAAGTTTGAAACAGATGGGACAAAGAATGGGAAAGTTATAACAATCTCGTGTTTTATGGCGAGTCACCATATTTTGCCGCCATGCCACACCCACATAGTGTGACCGTCTGTAAAGATTTATACAACTTTTGATCCCAAAGGCCTTGTGATGGTACTGACCAAGTTTGAAGTCAATTGGATAAAATCTGTAGGAGGAGTTCGTAAAAGTATGCGACCTGGAAATGGCGAAAAACGATGACAAGTGCAATATTCAATCCAAGATGGCCGACTTCCTGTACGTTTTCGGGTATGGGTTCTTGAGGCTTTTTGGTGCGTCTTCCCATGATACACATATGTACCAACTTTTGTGTGTCTACGTGAAAAACACCTATATTGTGAGGATGTTTTGAAAATTTTGAGGGGGCGCTAGTGAGTCATTTTGCAAGGTCCATTCCCGCGAATACCAGAATACGTAAATTTCAAATCTTATTAATGTATATTCCAAATATGGCGAGTTTTTGAATATGATAAAGGCCTCAAATAAGCGATTTATTCCCCCTAAAAATAATAATAACTAGGACTGCAAGCAGTACTGAACGGGCCCTCGCAGAGTGGAGCCGTCGGGGGAGGCGCCATCAGGGGAGGGCACATCAGACGCGGCGCTGTTGGCTCAGTCCCTATGCGTACCGAATTGCGTGTCTCCTACCACTGTGCTTATGGTAGGTGTAAAACATGTTACTTCCTGTAGCCAGCAGGGGGCGCTATGACTGTGTGTCACTATTGACCCTTGGGTGTGTCCCGGGCTGGACCCTAATCACGTATGTGAAATTTGGGACAGATTGGACAATGTATGGTCAAGTTATCCAGTCTGGTGTTAGATGGCGAGACGCCATATTTTGCCGCCATGCCACGCCCACATAGTGTGACCGTCGGTAAAGCTTTCAATAACTTTTGATCCCAAAGGTCTTGTGATGCTACTGACCAAGTTTGAAGGCAATAAGGTGAAATTTGTAGGAGGAGTTTGTTAAAGGATGCAACATGGTCCTGTGATGAAAGGGGGCGTGGATATAGCATAAGGGGCGGGGCTTTATGAAATATTGTTATTTAGAAGTGTTAAGGGCTGGACTCTGATGAAGCATGAGACATTTGGAGGAGATGGGACAAAGAATGGGAAAGTTCTAACAATCTCGTGTTTTATGGCGAGACGCCATATTTTGCCGCCATGCCACGCCCACATAGTTTGACCGTCGGTGAAGCTTTCAATAACTTTTGATCCCAAAGGCCTTGTGATGGTACTGACCAAGTTTGAAGTTGATCAGGTGAAATATGTAGGAGGAGTTTGTTAAAGTATGCGACGTGGAAATGGCCAAAAACAGCAGGAAATGCCATTTTCGATCCAAGATGGCCGACTTCCTGTACATTTTAGGGTATGGGTTCTTGAGACTTTTTGGTGCGTCTTCCCATGATATATGTATGTACCAAATTTAGTGTCTCTACGACATTCCTGTGCGAGGGGCTGAATTTTCTTGACTTTCAAGGGGGCGCTGTTGAGTCATTTTGCCACGCCCATTCCCGCGACAACTAGAATATGTAAATTTCACGTGAGATTTATGTATATTCCAAATTTGATGACTTTTTGAATATGATAAAGCCCCCAAAAAGGCAATTACTATTGGTTATGAAAAAGCATAATAACTAGGACTGCAAGCAGTACTGAACGGGCCCTCGCAGAGTGGAGCCGTCGGGGGAGGCGCCGTCGGGGGAGGGCACGTCGGACGCAGCGCTGTGGGCTCAGTCCCTATGCGTCCCAAATGGCGTGTCTCCTACCACTGTGCTCGGGGTTGGTGTATAACATGTTACTTCCTGTAGCCAGCAGGGGGCGCTATGACTGTGTGTCAATATTGACATGTGGGTGTGTTCCGGGCTGGACCCTAATCACGTGTGTGAAATTAGGGACAGATTGGACAATGTATGGTCAAGTTATACAGTCTCGTGTGTTATGGCGAGACGCCATATTTTGCCGCCATGCCACGCCCACATAGTGTGACCGTCGGTAAAGCTTTATACAACTTTTGATCCCAAAGGCCTTGTGATACTACTGACCAAGTTTGAAGTCAATGGGATGAAATCTGTTGGAGGAGTTATGTAAAGTATGCAAGGTGGTCATGTGATGAAAGGGGGCGTGGATAAAAAATAAGGGGCGGGGCTTTATGAATTATTGTTTTATAGAAGTGTTAAGGGCTGGACTCTGATGAAGCATGAGAAGTTTGGACCCGATGGGACAAAGAATGGAGAAGTTATAACAATCTCGTGTTTTATGGCGAGACACCATATTTTGCCGCCATGCCACGCCCACATAGTGTGACCATCGGTAAAGATTTATACAACTTTTGATCCCAAAGGCCTTGTGATGGTACTGGCCAAGTTTGAAGTCCATGGGGTGAAATCTGTTGGAAGAGTTATGTAAAGTCTGCAACGTGGTCATGTGATGAAAGGGGGCGTGGATATAGCAGAAGGGGCGGGGCTTTATGAAATATTGTCATTTAGAAGTGTTAAGGGCTCGACTCTGATGAAGCCTGAGAAGTTTGGAGCAGATTGGACAAAGAAAGGGAAAGTTATAATGATCTCCTGTTTTATGGCGAGACGCCATATTTTGCCGCCATGCCACGCCCACATAGTGTGACCGTCGGTAAAGCTTTATACAACTTTTGATCCCAAAGGCCTTGTGATGGTACTGACCAAGTTTGAAGTCAATTGGATGAAATCTGTAGGAGGAGTTTGTTAAAGTATGCGACCTGGAATTGGCCAAAAACGATGACAAGTGCGATATTCAAACCAAGATGGCGGACTTCCTGTTAGGTTTCAGGTATGTGTCCAAGAGGCTTTTTGGTGCGTCTCCACATGATTCATATGTGTACCAAATGTCGTGTCTCTATGTGAAACCTACTGCTCGGGCTAGGTGTAAAACATGTTAGTTTCTGCAGCCAGCGGGGGGCGCTATGACTGTGTTTCAATATTGACATGTGGGTGTGGTCAGGGCTGGCGCCTCATCACGTGTGAGAAATTTGGGACAGATTGGACAATGTATGGTCAAGTTATACAGTCTCGTGTTTTATGGCGAGACGCCATATTTTGGCGCCATGCCCCGCCCACATAGTGTGACCGTCGGTAAAGATTTATACAACTTTTGATCCCAAAGGGGTTGTGATGGTACTGACCAAGTTTGAAGTCCATGGGGTGAAATCTGTCGGAGGAGTTATGTAAAGTATGGAACGTGGTCATTTTATGAAAGGGGGCGTGGATAAAACATAAGGGGCGGGGCTTTATGAAATATTGTTATTTAGAAGTGTTAAGGGCTGGACTCTGATGAAGCATGAGAAGTTTGGACCAGATGGGACAAAGAATGGAAAAGTTATAACGATCTCGTGTTTTGTGGCGAGACGCCATATTTTGACGCCATACCACGCCCACATAGTGTGACCGTCGGTAAAGATTTATACAACTTTTGATCCCAAAGGCCTTGTGATGGTACTGACCAAGTTTGAAGTCAATTGGATAAAATCTGTAGGAGGAGTTCGTTAAAGTATGCGACCTGGAAATGGCCAAAAACAATGACAAGTGCGATATTCAATCCAAGATGGCCGACTTCCTGTACGTTTTCGGGTATGGCTTCTTGAGGCTTTTTGGTGCGTCTTCCCATGATACACAAATGTACCAAATTTCGTGTCTCTAGGTGGAAAAATCCTATATTGTGAGGCTCTTTTGAAAATTTCAAGGGGGCGCTAGTGAGTCATTTTGCACGGTCCATTGCCGCGAATACCAGAATACGTAAATTTCACATGAGATTTGTGTATATTCCAAATTTGGTGAGTTTTGGAATATGATAAAGCCCCCAAAAAGGCAATTCATTTGGGAGAAGGAGAAAAATAATAATAGACGGACCAATTACAATAGGGTCCTCGCACCGTTAGTGCTCGGTCCCTAACTAGGACTGCAAGCAGTACTGAACGGGCCCTCGCAGAGTGGAGCCGTCGGAGGAGGGCACGTCGGGGTAGGGCACGTCGGGGGAGTCCCTATGCGTCCCAAATGGCGTGTCTCCTACCACTGTGCTCGGGGTAGGTGTAAAACATAATACTTGCTGTAGCCAGCAGGGGGCGCTATGACTGGGTGTCAATATTGACACGTGGGTGTGTCCAGGGCTGGCCCCTAATCATGTGTGTGAAATTTTGGACAGATTGGACAATGTATGGTCAAGTTATACAGTCTGGTGTTAGATGGCGAGACGCCATATTTGGCCGCCATGCCACGCCCACATAGTGTGATCGTCGGTAAAGATTTATACAACTTTTGATCCCAAAGGCCTTGTGATGGTACTGACCAAGTTTGAAGTCAATTGGATAAAATCTGTAGGAGGAGTTCGTTAAAGTATGCAACGTGATCATTTGATGAAAGGGGGCGTGGATTAAGCATTAGGGGCGGGGCTTTATGAAATATTATTATGTAGAAGTGTTAAGGGCTAGACTCTGATGAAGCATGAGGAGTTTGGACCAGATGGGACAAAGAATGGAAAAGTTATAACAATCTCGTGTTTTATGGCGAGACGCCATATTTTGCCGCCATGCCACGCCCACATAGTGTGACCGACGGTAAAGATTTATACAACTTTTGATCCCAAAGGCCTTGTGAGGCTACTGACCAAGTTTGAAGAGAATTGGATGAAATCTGTAGGAGGAGTTCGTTAAAGTATGCAACGTGGAAATGGCCCAAAACAGCAGGAAACGCCATTTTCGATCCAAGATGGCCGACTTCCTGTACGTTTTAGGGTATGGGTTCTTGAGACTTTTTGGTGCGTCTTGCCATGATATATGTATGGACCAAATTTCGTGTCTCTAGGTGAAAAAATCCTATATTGTGAGGCTCTTTTGAAAATTTCAAGGGGGCGCTAGTGAGTCATTTTGCAAGGTCCATTCCCGCGAATACCAGAATACGTAAATTTCACGGGAGATTGACGTATATTCCAAAAATTGTAAAGTTCTGAATATGATAAAGTAAAAAAAAAGGCAATTCAAAAATCACAACAAGAAGAATAATAATAAACGGACCAATTTCAATAGGGTCCTCGCACCGTTAGTGCTCGGTCCCTACCAGAGGTCCTCGCACCGTTAGTGCTCGGTCCCTAATAAACGGACCAATTTCAATAGGGTCCTCGCACCGTTAGTGGTCGGTCCCTAATAATAAGAAAAGGACCAATTTCAATAGGGTCCTCGCACCGTTAGTGCTCGGTCCCTAATAATAATAGACGGACCAATTTCAATAGGGTCCTCGCACCGTTAGTGCTCGGTCCCTAATTATGGTTTTATGCTCCACATCTCCTCAAGGTTGTAACTCTGTGCCTCCCACCCAACACACACACGTATTGTAACTATAAAAACTGTCAGCTCCCTTTGTCTGCAGATTCACTCTGTGCAGACTTCCTAACTGTACTTTGTGGTCTCCTGATTGCAATTAGAATAAACGTATATTGCTTATGCTCCAACGACTCAGTGATCTTTCCTCCTTATCATGATTTTTGCCACAACAATCTATTTTCCTCTTGATCACATTCCAGAGGTTTTTAATGGGGTTCAGATCTGGAGAATGTTTTGGAATTTGGAGTGGTCTCTTAATTCTTTCTGGAGCTGTATATAGTCATAGAAAAGTTATTAGACCACCTTGTTTTCTTTAATTTGTTGTTAATTTTAATGCCTGGTACAACTAAAGGTACATTTGTTTGGACAAATATAATGATTACAACAAAAATAGCTGATAAGAGTTTGATTTTAGAGCTGATATCTAGACTTTTTCATGGTTTTCTTGTTAATGATTTTAGTTAGCAATAATAATAATAATAAGTTACAGTAACTGTTACAGGACTGAAAAAAGGTTCTCTTTTTGAACAAACATTTTGTTATAATTGGAACCTTTTTTTTAATTTTTTATAAAGGAAGTATGTGGAAAATGTCCCTTTTGAAAATAAATAAAACAATTATTTTCTTTATCTTAGATAACCTGGTATAATAACAATCAGTTTTGTGAAACCTGTAAATCGTTTAGTGGCAGAAATGTTTGCAATTAAATTATATATTACTCTTTTACATGTTGGTATCATTTCCTACTTTCACAGTTAACTCTTGCATCATGCATTTTTATTTTTTATCATAATACAGCAGCAATAAGTATTGGAAAGTCGGAAAATATCATGTATGACGTAAGAAAATGTCTCAATCTGCAGGAAAACAGTAAAAAGTTCAGTTCTGATTGAAAGCCTGATATGACAGAATATATGATTTTATAGTCATGGCCGTGGTTTTAAAAGTTGCAGCTTTAATGGGTTTCAATGGCTGAAAATCACAGCTGCAAATAATAAATTTTCTTTTCTTGTTAATGATTTTAGTTAGTATTAAGAAAATCATGGAAAATGTCTAGATAACAGCTCTTAAATTAAACTCTTATCGGCTATTTTTGTTGTTATCATTACATCTGTCCAATCAAATGTACATTTAGTTGTACCAGACATTAAAATAAACAAGAAATTGAAGAAAACAATAGTCTTATAATTTATTCCATGACTGTATATGGCGATATTAAAAAGGTACTCAAATTCGTAGTGGAGTAAAAATATAAAGTGGCATGAAAACAAAAGGCTAGAGAGAAGTATAAGGAACTAAAAAGTCCAACAGGAGTAAATGTATTAAGTTATATCTGATGAGGATTTTCATGTGTTCTGAGTCAATAAAAGTCAGACACACGCGTTGTTAAATAAAAATGGTTTATTCTCTTTCAATATAGCTTTTGTTCTATCCGCAGCAGAAAAGAGCCTCCATGCCACTCAGTGCTAAAACTGGATCTCAGGTCACCACAGCTTCGTAACAACGGACAGACGTCTTTACAGCACAACACCGGCTTGATACTGATCCGACAACAGTCACTTTGCTCATTTAAAAACAGGTAAAGGGGTGGTGGGAGGCGGGGGAAGAGAGGAAGAGAGGAGGAGGGGAGGGTGGGGGGTTCAGACCTGGTTTCAGATCTGTGACTCGGACCCAGCAGCTCAGACCCCCCCCCCCTCCCTGGGCTTTGTTGGGAGAAGTTTAATCCGTGCGTGTTTGTGTATGCTGCAAAATTGACGTCTTGCTCCAGTATGGCTGTTGATGTGGAGGCAGAAGTTTCTGCCACGAAAAGGTCACAAGTTGAGGTAACAAAGATTCTTCCTGATTGGACGAGAGAGAGAGGGAGAAAAAAAAAACCCCAGACCAATCAGAGAACAGATCAGCTGACAAAGATAAGAAGAAACGTTGTGTTGCATTAAACACAATTATGTGTTATTCAGGCTACACACACTGATGGAAATAAGGTGGACAGAATAATAGAAACATGTCAGTATAAAGGCCTTTAAGCACTGAGGAAGGGACAAAAAACATGCAAGTATTTTGTATTTTAAAGTCAAAACTAGGGCTGGGCGATATGGACCAAAAGTCATATCCCAATATATTTAGGCTGAATATTGATATACGACCTATATCCCGATATTTTGATCGCATAGTGAGAGCAAGTCAAATATGACATGTCACAAGTAGTTTTATTGAAATGTTTATTTAAGTGAACATGAATACTGTATAACAACAGGAGAACCTTTTTTTTTTTTTAAAAGCTCCATAAAGTGCACATTTAAATAAAAAAATATCTTCAATGAAAATAGCCTATGAAATAAACTAGGCCAATCTTTTTCTGAAATAAATATATTTATATGAGAAAAAAATAACGAACATTACAAACGAATTAAAAATTACAAACACTAGTAAGGGCAGCATTTACATATAAAGAAAGAAAAAAATTGAACTATATCGATATATGCGATGTGGTCTAATTCCATTTCACATTTAAAAATATATCGATATATCGATATATCTTTTATATCGATATATCGCCCAGCCCCAGTCAAAACTATTCAAACTGAAAGTGGATTTGCAACACTGTTAAAAAATAAATAGAGCAGAAAAGATTTGTCTGACTCTTCTGACCCACAACAGTGTTCAGTGGCAGTCGCTTCTTTGTTTAATATAAAGCTTTGAGTAAATCCATGTTCCCTCTGAGTACAGGAGGGCAGTGTTTATGTCTAGGGCTTTTAGTGTGAAAGGTATGAGTGGTGGCAGAGGGTCTGCCTGTCGAGGGTAAAAAGAGTCAGGTAGTTCTTGGTCCATCTTGGTTCGGACCACAGAGGATGCCTTTTGTTTTATAATCCTCCATTATACCGCTTTGACATTCAGGCAAACTGAGACACTGACTGATTGGGTTGCTGGGCGACCGGATAGCTGCTTGCCTATACTGGCTCCCCCCTGTGGCAAGTCATAAGTCTGTTCATGTCCTAAAGTGTATTAAGTATGTGCTTATGTTGCAGAGGTTTTTCTTTTTTTCCCCTCCCCTCTCCTCACATTATGCTGTATTTCTTTTCTTTCATCCCTGTCTCCCTGTCCTGTCCACCCCTTTGTCATATTGTATGTGTGTTAAGTATATGTTTGGACTGGTTGAATAATAACAATAAAGGCGATTCTGATTATTAGTCGCAACTTATAACTCTCTACTACATTATAATGGATGTTTTAAATATGTCCTTTCACACAGTTTGATTTGTTAATGCCTTTATTCGCAGTGCAAGACTCAGAAAAATCAAACTTGTTCCGGAGGGGGAAAAACAGCCTAATATACATGTTCTGTCTGAAAGTATTCAAGACCAAAAAAATATACTAATGTGCAACTTATTTGTACGAAAAGAAGAAAAAGAGAATGTCCCTGGTGTGTAAAGGCCTTTAAACTAAACTCTAAAAGCAGCACAAACTGCAGACTCAAATGATTCACACAAACTGAACATTATAAGTGGAATTTACTTCAGAAGTGTTGCATTAGAGGTATACTTCATATATATATATATATATTATATATATATATATATATATATATATATATATATATATATATATATATATATATATATATTTTTTTTTTTTTTTATATAATGGTATCTGTGCTGTGTTGGTTACCTGCTCTCTGGTTATCATGTTGCATTGGAGCTGCTTATGGCCTTTGTGCCGTCTGTGTTGGCGTTCGCCTGTTCCTTCACCACTGGATCTAGAGGAACACACACACACTTTATCTTTGACTTCAAACAAGTTTATCTGACAAATTCAACCAGGAAATCGGGTCTCAGATACAGGTAGGTATCTGTCTTGCTGCCTGGAGATAAAGTGTTTATAAATGTACCAAAATCAAATAAATACTGTTTCTTTTTAAAGATTTATGCAGCACCGTCCTTATAAAGAAGAAAAAAATATTCACACAATTCATACAAATCCATTTTAAATGTAAATGTGATAAGCGTGCGTGTGTACTAACAGAAGTATGGGTGCTGCATGGCCTCGGCGGCGGTCAGTCTCTGCTGGTGGTCGTAGCGCAGCAGCTTGTCCAGCAGGTCCAGAGCCTCCGGACTCACCAGGTGCTGGTTCTCTGACTGGATGAACTGCTCCCAGCGCTTCCTTGTTTGTCTGCACACAAAATGTTTCGAACCACTCAAGTGACTCTGAATTACACAAACATGGCAGCAAAGTATCTTACTCCTACAATAACAAAACGTTTAGCTGCTTGTGAATGCTGTGATATACAGCGAAACACAACATTTAGTGAAGCAAAATGTGTATTTAACAAGGTTAACGAAGACATGCACAAGCAGTTAAATAAACTTTCAGACATCATTCATTTTATTTTATTATTTGCAGCTGTGATTTTCCACCCATTGACATCCATTAAAAAATACAACTTTTAAAACCACGGCCATGACAGTATAAAATCATAGATTCTGTCTATCAGGCTTCAGAACTAAAGTTTTTACTGTTTTCTTGCAGATAATATTTAATACATGATATTTTCTTGGTAATTGCTGCTGTATTATGATAAAAAAATAAAAATGCATGATGCAAGATTTAACTGTGAAAGCAGTAAATAATACAAATACATTTTCCATTGTTTTCTTAATAATAACCAAAATCATTATCAAGAAAACCATGGAAAATGTCTAGATATCAGCTCTTAAATTAAACTCATATCAGCTATTTTTGTTATCATTATATTTGTCCAAACAAATGTACCTTTAGTTGTACCAGGCATTAAATGAACAAGGAACTGAAGAAAACATGGGTGGTCTAATAATTTTTTCCATGAGTGTATAATTTTATGACAGACTTTTTTGCCATTAAGCGATTTACAGGTTTCACAAAACTGATTGTTATCATGTCAGGTTATCTAAGGTAAAGAAATTGTTTGTTTTATTAAATTTTTCCACATACTTCCATAAAAAAAGGTTCTAATTATTAGGGACCGAGCATCGTTATAACTTTTCCATTCTTTGTCTGATCTGATCCAAACTTCTCATGCTTCATCAGAGTCCAGCCCTTAACACTTCTAAATAACAATATTTCTTAAAGCCCCGCCCCTTATGCTTTATCCACACCTCCTTTCATAAAATTACCACGTTGCATACTTTACATAACTCCTACAGATTTAATCCCATTGACTTCAAACTTGCTCAGTACCATCACAAGGCCTTCAGGAACAAAACTTATAAAGACCTTTACTGACCTTCATAATATGTGGGCGTGGCATGTCGGCAAAATATGGCATCTCGCCATGAAACACGGGACTGTATAACTCCACCATACATTGTCCAATCTGTCCCAAATTTCACACACGTGATTAGGGTCCAGCCATGAACACACCCACATGTCAATATTGACACACAGTCAGCGCCCCCTGCTGGCAACAGCAAGTAACATGTTTTACACCTAGCCCAGCAGTAGGTTTCATGTAGAGACAGGAAATTTGGTACACACGTGCTTCATGTGGAGACGCACCAAAGAGCCTCTTGGACCCATACCTCAAACCCAACAGGAAGTCCGCCATCTTGATTTGAAAATCGCACAATTCATAGTTTTTACTCATTTCCACCTCGCATACTTTAACGAACTCCTCCTACAGATTTGAAATTGGTCCGTTTCTTCTTATTATTATTCTCCTTCCCAAAAGTAAATCGCTAATTTGGGGGCTTTATCATATTCAAAAACTCACCATTTTTGGAATATACATAAATCTCCGCTGAAATTTACGTATTCTAGTGGTCGCGGGAATGGGCGTGGCAAAATGACTCAACAGCGCCCCCTTGAAAGTCAAGAAAATTCAGCCCCTCGCACAGGAATGGCCAAAAACAGCAGGAAACGCCATGTTCGATCCAAGATGGCCGACTTCCTGTACGTTTTAGGGTATGGGTTCTTGAGACTTTTTGGTGCGTCTCCCCATGATACATGTATGTACCAAATTTCGTGTCTCTACGACATTCCTGTGCGAGGGGCTTCATTTTCTTGACTTTCAAGGGGGCGCTGTTGAGTCATTTTGCCACGCCCATTTCCGGGACCACTAGAATACGTAAATTTCACCAGAGATCTATGTATATTCCAAATTTGATGGGGCTTTGAATATGATAAAGGCGTTTTGCAGGCGATTCATTTGGGAGAAGAAAAAGAATAACTAGAAAATTTCTAAAGAAATTTTGATTGTGTGCTTGCCTCTGGACTGTGACTCTCGTGGCTTATCAAAAGGGGCAGGGATTAAACAGGGACTTTCTGCTGAGTACACTGCACCTCATACAAGTCTCTAGGACAAACGGTTCACTAGTTAGTAAAAGGGGGCGTGGCTAATCAAAGGGGCGGGGTTATTAATCACCAGTTAAACAGGGACTCTGTCCTAAGTTCACAGACACTTCATACAAGTCTGTAGGACAAACGGTTCATTACTTAGTAAAAGGGGGCGTGGCTACTCCAAGGGGGCGTGGCTTCAATCACCAGTCAAACAGGGAGTTCTGTCCTGAGTTCACAGACACCTCATACAAGTCTGTGGCACAAACGGTTCACTAGTTAGTAAAAAGGGGCGTGGCTACTCAAAGGGGGCGTGGCTTCAATCACCCGTCAAACAGGGACTCTGTCCTGAGTTCACAGACACCTCATACAAGTCTGTAGGACAAACGGTTCACTAGTTAGTAAAAGGGGCGTGGCTTATCAAAAGGGGCGGGGTTATCAATTAACAGTTAGACAGAGACGCCATGCTGAGTAATCTGACACCTCATACAAGTTTCTAGGACAAACGGTTCATTAGTTAAGAAAGGGGGCGTGGCTAATCAAAAAGGGCGGGAATTTATGAAATATTGTTATGTACAACTGGTCAGTGATGAGCCATCATCATGCATGACAAGTTTGAAGCAGATTGGACAATGTATGGTCAAGTTATAAGGTCTGGTGTTTAATGAAAGAACGCCATATCTGTTCAGTGAGAATGGGGTAAAATGGGGCGTGGCTACTCAAAGGGGGCGTGGCTTCAATTACCAGTCAAACAGGGACTCTGTCCTTAGTCCACAGACACCTCATACAAGTCTGTAGGACAAACGGTTCACTAGTTAAGAAAGGGGGCGTGGCTAATCAAAAAGGGCGGGAATTTATGAAATATTGTTATGTAGACAATCAGTGATGAGCCATCATCATGTATGACAAGTTTGAGGCAGATTGGACAATGTATGGTCAAGTTAAAAGAGTTAACTGTTTTCAGTTAAAATGTCTGTGTTGGAGGAGGGGAGAGGGGGGGGGGGGGGGGGGAGCTTTGGTAGCTAAGCAACCACGTGGCCAGGTGGAGTCGACCAATCAGAGCAGAGCAATCAACAGAAACTAACTGTCACTGACAATGCTTTGCTAAAGTGAGCAGCCAGAGGTGGCCAAACTGAAAATTCTGGCCTCGAACAGAAAGCATTTTTGGCAAAACCATAATACCTATCACTAATCTGACTTCACTTTGAGCGTCCTGAGTTCTTCCTGAACGTCTACATATACTTTTTTTTTAAGAAAAATGAAAAAATAGCTTTGTTAGAGCGATTTAAAAAAACTCTTACATCTGATTTTTTCAAAAATCCTCACGTGTTTTTAATATGGGACTCAATGGGGCAGTTGATGCGTTTTGGTGGCACTTCTCTGTGTCCTGCGCCCAAACTATAACTCTGACAGCTTTACCAGAGGATTGTGAGTGAGAAGACAAATTTTCCTCCGTTTCTATGTATAAATTATTTCTGTAGAGTGAAATTTGCGGCCTGGAGCGCAGTTTTCAAATTTATTTTTTGACAATTCCTTCTCTCCCTCTCCACTCTGCTTGATGACATCACCGCTCTAGATTCTGAACATTCCGCGCAATACACACACATGGGAAAATCGCCATCCCCGTTAGTTTGGAAAAATGGAAATGTTTTCGCACTTCGTGCGAAAACTATATGTGCAATCGCTCTGAAATTTCACAGGACTAGAGTTAAATTCAGGCCCTACAACTTTCTAAATCGGTTCGGAATTTTACGAGCAACGGTTTGCGAATGGTGAGGCCCCAAAGTTGGCGCAATGCGTTCCGGATGGGCCGAAAAGTGCACGTTTGTGCACGTTGTGCGAAAACGTGCGCTCCGATCGCTAAAAAAAGTCATTCCACACGATTCCCGATTAGGGCGCAACTTTTGACGTTTTTACTTTTCGCGATTTCTCAAAGCTGCGGGACTAGTTACGCGCCAAAGTTTTTACGGAAGAATAATCTATAACTAGAAACAAAATTCCAGGGAAATTTTGGAGTGCCACGGGACTACTGCCGGATGATTCTCGTGGTTTAAATTGGCAGTTAAACAGGGACTCTGTCCTGAGTTCACAGACACCTCATACAAGTCTGTAGGACAAACGGTTCACTAGTTAGTAAAAAGGGGCGTGGCTACTAAAAGGGGCGTGGCTACTCAAAAGGGGCAGGGTAATAAACCACCAGTTAAACAGGGACTCTGTCCTGAGTACACAGACACCTCATACAAGTCTGTAGGACAAACGGTTCACTAGTTAGTAAAAAGGGGCGTGGCTAATAAAAGGGGCGTGGCTACCCAAAGGGGCGGGGTAATCAACCACCAGTTAAACAGGGACTCTGTCCTGAGTACACAGACACCTCATACATGTCTGTAGGACAAACGGTTCACTAGTTAGTAATAAGGGGCGTGGTTACTCAAATGGGGCGTGGCTTCAATCACCAGTCAAACAGGGAGTTCTGTCCTGAGTTCACAGACACCTTATACAAGTCTGTGGCACAAACGGTTCACTAGTTAGTAAAAAGGGGCGTGGCTACTCAAAGGGGGCGTGGCTTCAATCACCAGTCAAACAGGGACTCAGTCCTGAGTTCACAGACACCTCATACAAGGCTGTAGGACAAACGGTTCACTAGTTAGTAAAAAGGGGCGTGGCTTCAATCACCAGTAAAACAGGGGCTCTGTCCTGAGTTAGCAGACACCTCATACAAGTTTCTAGGACAAACGGTTCATTAGTTAGTAAAAGGGGCGTGGCTAATCAAAAGGGGCGGGGTTATCAATTTACAGTTAGACAGGGACGCTATGCTGAGTAATCTGACACATTATACAAGTTTCTAGGACAAACGGTTCATTAGTTATGAAAGGGGGCGTGGCTAATCAAAAAGGGCGGGAATTTATGAAATATTGTTATGTAGACAATCAGTGATGAGCCATCATCATGTATGACAAGTTTGAGGCAGATTGGACAATGTATGGTCAATTTGAAAGAGTTAACTGTTTTCAGTTAAAATGTCTGTGTTGGAGGAGGGGAGAGGGGGGGGGGGGGGGGGGGAGCTTTGGTAGCTAAGCAACCACGTGGCCAGGTGGAGTCGACCAATCAGAGCAGAGCAATCAACAGAAACTAACTGTCACTGACAATGCTTTGCTAAAGTGAGCAGCCAGAGGTGGACAAACTGAAAATTCTGGCCTCGAACAGAAAGCATTTTTGGCAAAACCATAATACCTATCATTGATCTGACTTCACTTTGAGCGTCCTGAGTTCTTCCTGAACGTCTACATATATTTTTTTTTAAGAAAAATGAAAAAATAGCTTTGTTAGAGCGATCTAAAAAACGGTAAAATCTGATTATTTCAAAAATCCTCGTGTGTTTTTAATATGGGACTCAATGGGGCAGTTGTTGCGTTTTGGTGGCACTTCTCTGTGTCCTGCGCCCAAACTAAAACTCTGACAGCTTTACCAGAGGATTGTGAGTGAGAAGACAAATTTTCCTCCGTTTCTATGTATAAATTATTTCTGTAGAGTGGAATTTGCGGCCTGGAGCGCAGTTTTCAAATTTATTTTTTGACAATTCCTTCTCTCCCTCTCCACTCTGCTTGATGACATCACCACTCTAGAGTCTGAACATTCCGCGCAATACACACACATGGGAGAATCTCCCTCCCCATTAGTTTGGAAAAATGGAAATGTTTTCGCACTTCGTGCGAAAACTATACGTGCAATCGCTTTGAAATTTCACAGGACTAGAGTTAAATTCAGGCCCTACAACTTTCTAAATCGGTTCGGAATTTTATGAGCAACGGTTTGCGAATGGTGAGGCCCCAAAGTTGGTGCAATGCGTTCCGGATGGGCCGAAAAGTGCACGTTGTGCGTAAACGTGCGCGCCGATCGCTAATAAAAGTCATTCCACGCGATTCCCGACCAGGGCGCAACTTTTGACGTTTTTACTTTTCGCGATTTCTCAAAGCTGTGGGACTAGTTACGCGCCAAAGTTTTTACGGAAGAATAATCTATAAACTAGAAACAAAATTCCAGGGAAATTGAGTGCCACGTGCCAAATTGAGAGTGCCACGGGACTACTGCCGGATGACTCTCGTGGTTTAAATCAGCAGTTAAACAGGGACTCTGTCCTGAGTTCACAGACACCTCATACAAGTTTGTAGGACAAACGGTTCAGTAGTTAGTAAAAAGGGGCGTGGCTACTCAAAGGGGGCGTGGCTTTAATCACCATTCACACAGGGACTCTGTCCTGAGTTCACAGACACCTCATACGAGTCTGTACGACAAACGGTTCACAAGTTAGTAAAAAGGGGCGTGGCTACTCAAGGGGGCGTGCCTTCAATCACCAGTAAAACAGGGGCTCCGTCCTGAGTTCACAGACACCTCATACAAGTCTGTAGCACAAACGGTTCACTAGTTAGTAAAAAGGGGCGTGGCTACTAAAAAGGGGCGTGGCTTCAATCACCAGTAAAACAGGGGCTCTGTCCTGAGTTCACAGACATCTCATACAAGTCTGTAGGACAAACGGTTCACAAGTTAGTAAAAGGGGGCGTGGTTACTCAATGGGGGCGTGGCTTCAATCAGCAATTAAACAGGGACTCTGTCCTGAGTTCACAGACACTTCATACAAGTCTGTAGGACAAACGGTTCACTAGTTAGTAAAAGGGGCGTGGCTACTCAAGGGGGCGTGCCTTCAATCACCAGTAAAACAGGGGCTCTGTCCTGAGTTCACAGACACCTCATACAAGTCTGTAGCACAAACGGTTCACTAGTTAGTAAAAAGGGGCGTGGCTACTAAAAAGGGGCGTGGCTTCAATCACCAGTAAAACAGGGGCTCTGTCCTGAGTTCACAGACATCTCATACAAGTCTGTAGGACAAACGGTTCACAAGTTAGTAAAAGGGGGCGTGGTTACTCAATGGGGGCGTGGCTTCAATCAGCAATTAAACAGGGACTCTGTCCTGAGTTCACAGACACTTCATACAAGTCTGTAGGACAAACGGTTCATTAGTTAGTAAAAGGGGGCGTGGTTAATCAAAAGGGGCGGGAATTTATGAAATATTGTTATGAAGACAATCAGTGATGAGCCATCATCATGTATGACAAGTTTGAGGCAGATTGGACAATGTATGGTCAAGTTAAAAGAGTTAACTGTTTTCAGTTAAAATGTCTGTGTTGGAGGAGGGGAGAGGGAGGGGGGGGGAGCTTTGGTAGCTAAGCAACCACGTGGCCAGGTGAAGTCGACCAATCAGAGCAGAGCAATCAACAGAAACTAACTGTCACTGACAATGCTTTGCTAAAGTGAGCAGCCAGAGGTGGACAAACTGAAAATTCTGGCCTCGAACAGAAAGCATTTTCGGCAAAACCATAATACCTATCACTTATCCGACTTCACTTTGAGCGTCCTGAGTTCTTCCTGAACATCTACATATATTTTTTTTTAAGAAAAATGAAAAAATAGCTTTGTTAGAGCGATCTAAAAAAATGGTAAAATCTGATTATTTCAAAAATCCTCGTGTGTTTTCAATATGGGACTCAATGGGGCAGTTGTTGCGTTTTGGTGGCACTTCTCTGTGTCCTGCGCCCAAACTAAAACTCTGACAGCTTTACCAGAGGATTGTGAGTGAGAAGACAAATTTTCCTACGTTTCTATGTATAAATTATTTCTGTAGGGTGGATTTTGCGGCCTGGAGCGCAGTTTTCAAATTTATTTTCTGACAATTCCTTCTCTCCCTCTACACTCTGCGTGATGACATCACCGCTCTAGTTTCCGAACATTCCGCGCAATACACACACATGGGAAAATCGCCGTCCCCATTAGTTTGGAAAAATGGAAATGTTTTCGCACTTCGTGCGAAAACTATACGTGCAATCGCTCTGAAATTTCACAGGACTAGAGTTAAATTCAGGCCCTACAACTTTCTAAATCGGTTCGGAATTTTACGAGCAACGGTTTGCGAATGGTGAGGCCCCAAAGTTGGCGCAATGCGTTCCGGATGGGCCGAAAAGTGCACGTTTGTGCACGTTGTGCGAAAACGTGCACGCCGATCGCTAATAAAAGTCATTCCACACGATTCCCGATTAGGGCGCAACTTTTGACGTTTTTACTTTTCGCGATTTCTCAAAGCTGTGGGACTAGTTACGCGCCAAAGTTTTTACGGAAGAATAATCTATAAAGAATAATAAACACTAGAAACAAAATTCCAGGGAAATTTTGGAGTGCCACGGGACTACTGCCGGATGATTCTCGTGGTTTAAATCAGCAGTTAAACAGGGACTCTGTCCTGAGTTCACAGACACCTCATACAAGTCTGTAGGACAAACGGTTCACTAGTTAGTAAAAAGGGGCGTGGCTACTCAAAGGGGGCGTGGCTTCAATGACCAGTCAAACAGGGACTCTGTCCTGAGTTCACAGACACCTCATACAAGTCTGTAGGACAAACGGTTCACTAGTTAGTAAAAGGGGCGTGGCCTATCAAAAGGGGCGGGGTTATCAATCACCAGTTAAACAGGGACGCCATGCTGAGTAATCTGACACCTCATACAAATTTCTAGGACAAACGGTTCATTAGTTAAGAAAGGGGGCGTGGCTAATCAAAAAGGGCGGGAATTTATGAAATATTGTTATGTAGAAAATCAGTGATGAGCCATCATCATGTATGACAAGTTTGAGGCAGATTGGACAATGTATGGTCAAGTTAAAAGAGTTAACTGTTTTCAGTTAAAATGTCTGTGTTGGAGGAGGGGAGAGGGAGGGGGAGGGGGCTTTGGTAGCTAAGCAACCACGTGGCCAGGTGGAGTCGACCAATCAGAGCAGAGCAATCAACAGAAACTAACTGTCACTGACAATGCTTTGCTAAAGTGAGCAGCCAGAGGTGGACCAACTGAAAATACTGGCCTCGAACAGAAAGCATTTTCGGAAAAACCATAATACCTATCACTGATATGACTTCACTTTGAGCGTCCTGAGTTCTTCCTGAACATCTACATATATTTTTTTTTAAGAAAAATGAAAAAATAGCTTTGTTAGAGCGATCTAAAAAAATGGTAAAATCTGATTATTTCAAAAATCCTCGTGTGTTTTTAATATGGGACTCAATGGGGCTGTTGTTGCGTTTTGGTGGCACTTCTCTGTGTCCTGCGCCCAAACTAAAACTCTGACAGCTTTACCAGAGGATTGTGAGTGAGAAGACAAATTTTCCTACGTTTCTATGTATAAATTATTTCTGTAGGGTGGATTTTGCGGCCTGGAGCGCAGTTTTCAAATTTATTTTCTGACAATTCCTTCTCTCCCTCTACACTCTGCGTGATGACATCACCGCTCTAGTTTCTGAACATTCCGCGCAATACACACACATGGGAAAATCGCCGTCCCCATTAGTTTGGAAAAATGGAAATGTTTTCGCACTTCGTGCGAAAACTATACGTGCAATCGCTCTGAAATTTCACAGGACTAGAGTTAAATTCAGGCCCTACAACTTTCTAAATCGGTTCGGAATTTTACGAGCAACGGTTTGCGAATGGTGAGGCCCCAAAGTTTGCGCAATGCGTTCCGGATGGGCCGAAAAGTGCACGTTTGTGCACGTTGTGCGAAAACATGCGCGCCGATCGCTAATAAAAGTCATTCCACACGATTCCCGATTAGGGCGCAACTTTTGACGTTTTTACTTTTCGCGATTTCTCAAAGCTGCGAGACTAGTTACGCGCCAAAGTTTTTACGGAAGAATAATCTATAATAATAATAACTAGAAACAAAATTCCAGGGAAATTTTGGAGTGCCACGGGACTACTGCCGGATGATTCTCGTGGTTTAAATCAGCAGTTAAACAGGGACCCTGTCTTGAGTTCACAGACACCTCATACAAGTCTGTAGGACAAACGGTTCACTAGTTAGTAAAAAGGGGCGTGGCTACTCAAAGGGGGCGTGGCTTCAATCACCAGTCAAACAGGGACTCTGTCCTGAGTTCACAGACACCTCATACAAGTCTGTAGGACAAACGGTTCACTAGTTAGTAAAAGGGGCGTGGCTTATCAAAAGGGGCGGGGTTATCAATCAACAGTTAGACAGGGACGCCATGCTGAGTAATCTGACACCTCATACAAATTTCTAGGACAAACGGTTCATGAGTTAAGAAAGGGGGCGTGGCTAATCAAAAAGGGCGGGAATTTATGAAATATTGTTATGTAGACAATCAGTGATGAGCCATCATCATGTGTGACAAGTTTGAGGCAGATTGGACAATGTATGGTCAAGTTAAAAGAGTTAACTGTTTTCAGTTAAAATGTCTGTGTTGGAGGAGGGGAGAGGGAGGGGGGGGGAGCTTCGGTAGCTAAGCAACCACGTGGCCAGGTGGAGTCGACCAATCAGAGCAGAGCAATCAACAGAAACTAACTGTCACTGACAATGCTTTGCTAAAGTGAGCAGCCAGAGGTGGACAAACTGAAAATTCTGGCCTCGAACAGAAAGCATTTTTGGCAAAACCATAACACCTATCACTAATCTGACTTCACTTTGAGCGTCCTGAGTTCTTCCTGAACGTCTACATATATTTTTTTTTAAGAAAAATGAAAAAATAGCTTTGTTAGAGCGATTTAAAAAAACTCTTACATCTGATTTTTTCAAAAATCCTCACGTGTTTTTAATATGGGACTCAATGGGGCAGTTGATGCGTTTTGGTGGCACTTCTCTGTGTCCTGCGCCCAAACTATAACTCTGACAGCTTTACCAGAGGATTGTGAGTGAGAAGACAAATTTTCCTCCGTTTCTATGTATAAATTATTTCTGTTGAGTGGAATTTGCGGCCTGGAGCGCAGTTTTCAAATTTATTTTTTGACAATCCCTTCTCTCCCTCTCCACTCTGCTTGATGACATCACCGCTCTTGAGTCTGAACATTCCGCGCAATACACACACATGGGAAAATCGGCCTCCCCATTAGTTTGGAAAAATGGAAATGTTTTCGCACTTCGTGCGAAAACTATACGTGCAATTGCTTTGAAATTTCACAGGACTAGAGTTAAATTCAGGCCCTACAACTTTCTAAATCGGTTCGGAATTTTACGAGCAACGGTTTGTGAATGGCGAGGCCCCAAAGTTTGCGCAATGCGTTCCGGATGGGCCAAAAAGTGCACGTTTGTGCACGTTGTGCGAAAACGTGCGCGCCGATCGCTAATAAAAGTCATTCCACACGATTCCCGATTAGGGCGCAACTTTTGACGTTTTTACTTTTCGCGATTTCTCAAAGCTGCGAGACTAGTTACGCGCCAAAGTTTTTACGGAAGAATAATCTATAATAATAATAATAAACATGAGCAATAATAAGAGATGCCTCGTGCTTCGCACGAGGCACTCATCCTCACTGCTTGCAGTGAAGATGAGTGCCTCGCTGCTCAGCCGTGGCACTAATAAACACTAGAAACAAAATTCCAGGGAAATTTTGGAGTGCCACGGGACTACTGCCCGATGACTCTCGTGGTTTGAATCACCAGTTAAACAGGGACTCTGTCCTGAGTTCACAGACACCTCATACGAGTCTGTAGGACAAACGGTTCACTAGTTAGTAAAAAGGGGCGTGGCTACTCAAAGGGGGCGTGGCTCCAATCACCAGTCAAACAGGGAGTTCTGTCCTGACTCCACAGACACCTCATACAAGTCTGTAGGACAAACGGTTCACTAGTTAGTAAAAAGGGGCGTGGCTACTCAAAGGGGGCGTGGCTTCAATCACCAGTTAAACAGGGACTCTGTCTTGAGTTCACAGACACCTCATACAAGTCTGTAGGACAAACGGTTCACTAGTTCGTAAAAAGGGGCGTGGCTACTCAAAGGGGGCGTGGCTTCAATCACCAGTTAAACAGGGACTCTGTCCTGAGTTCACAGACACCTCATACAAGTCTGTAGGACAAACGGTTCAAAAGTTAGTAAAAGGGGGCGTGGCTACTCAAGGGGGCGTGGCTTCAATCACCAGTTAAACAGGGACTCTGTCCTGAGTTCACAGACACCTCATACAAGTCTGTAGGACAAATGGTTCATTAGTTAAGAAAGGGGGCGTGGCTAATCAAAAAGGGCGGGAATTTATGAAATATTGT
The DNA here is from genome assembly GCF_030273125.1 of Centropristis striata. Classification (NCBI taxonomy): domain Eukaryota; kingdom Metazoa; phylum Chordata; class Actinopteri; order Perciformes; family Serranidae; genus Centropristis; species Centropristis striata. Next base: position 21,144,925 of record NC_081518.1, read on the forward strand.
TATGTAGACAATCAGTGATGAGCCATCATCATGTATGACAAGTTTGAGGCAGATTGGACAATGTATGGTCAAGTTAAAAGAGTTAACTGTTTTCAGTTAAAATGTCTGTGTTGGAGGAGGGGAGAGGGAGGGGGGGGGGGAGCTTTGGTAGCTAAGCAACCACGTGGCCAGGTGGAGTCGACCAATCAGAGCAGAGCAATCAACAGAAACTAACTGTCACTGACAATGCTTTGCTAAAGTGAGCAGCCAGAGGTGGACAAACTGAAAATTCTGGCCTCAAACAGAAAGCATTTTTGGCAAAACCATAATACCTATCACTGATCCGACTTCACTTTGAGCGTCCTGAGTTCTTCCTGAACGTCTACATGTATTTTTTTTTTGAGAAAAATGAAAAAATAGCGGCCTGGAGCGCAGTTTTCAAATGTATTTTTTGACAATTCCTTCTCTCCCTCTACACTCTGCGTGATGACATCACCGCTCTAGTTTCTGAACATTCCGCGCAATACACACACATGGGAAAATCCCCCTCCCCATTAGTTTGGAAAAATGGAAATGTTGGAAATGTATACATGCAATCGCTCTGAAATTTCACAGGACTACAGTTAAATTCAGGCCCTACAACTTTCTAAATCGGTTCGGAATTTTATGAGCAACGGTTTGCGAATGGTGAGGCCCCAAATTTGGCGCAATGCGTTCCGGATGGGCCAAAAAGTGCACGTTTGTGCACGTTGTGCACAAACGTGCGCGCCGATCGCTAATAAAAGTCATTCCACACGATTCCCGATTAGGTCGCAACTTTTGACGTTTTTACTTTTCGCGATTTCTCAAAGCTGTGGGACTAGTTACGCGCCAAAGTTTTTACGGAAGAATAATCTATATATAATAATAATAACTAGAAAATTTCTAAAGAAATTTTGATTGTGTGCTTGCCTCTGGGCCGTGACTCTCGTGGCTTATCAAAAGGGGCAGGGATTAAACAGGGACTTTCTGCTGAGTGCACTGACACCTCATACAAGTCTCTAGGACAAACGGTTCACTAGTTAGTAAAAGGGGGCGTGGCTAATCAAAAAGGGCGGGAATTTATGAAATATTGTTATGTTTAAGTGGTCAGTGATGAACCATCATCATACTTGACAAGTTTGAGGAAGATTGGACAATGTATGGTCAAGTTATAAGGTCTCATGTTTTATGAAGAACAACATGTCTGTTTACTTAGAGTAAACTGACAGTTATCAGTTAGAATGTCTGTGTTGGAGGAGGGAGGGGGGAGGGGGGAGGCTTTGGTAGCTAAGCAACCACGTGGCCAGGTGGAGTCGACCAATAAGAGCAGAGCAATCAACTGAAATTAACTGCTGTTGGAGAAAGTTCCGCAGACAGAGGTGGACAAACTGAAATTTCTGGCCTCGAACAGAAAGCATTTTTGGCAAAACCATAATAGCTATCATTGATCCGACTTCACTTTGAGCGTCCTGAGTTCTTCCTGAACATCTACATATGTTTTTTTTTAAAAGAAATGAAAAAATAGCTTTGTTAGAGCGATTTTAAAAAACTGTTAAATTTTTTTTTTGAGAAATCTTCCTTCATTTTTAATATGGGAGCCGATGCGGCAGTTGGTGCATTTTGTTTGAGCATCTGTGCGTCCTGCGCCCAAACTATAACTCTGACAGCTTTACCAGAGGATTGTGAGTGAGAGGACAAATTTTCCTACGTTTCTATGTATAAATTATTTCTGTAGAGTGAAATTTGCGGCCTGGAGCGCAGTTTTCAAATTTATTTTTTGACAATTCTTTCTCTCCCTCTACACTCTGTTTGATGACTTCTCCACTCTAGACTCTCCATAGGGTTACATTGGGGGGATTTTTTGACGTGTTTTTGCCCAATAATTTGAAAACCGTTTGTCGAAACCCTTATAAAAGTCATAGCACACTTGTCATGGGCGAGCCGGTCGATTTGATACCTTTTTTGTGTATGTGCGAGCAAAACTCTGGGAGGAGTAGTCGACCGAAAAATGACACGGAAGAAACGGAAGAATAATAAAAAGTAGAAATAAGCCCGGTGAATAGTAGTTAGTGTGCTTTTGCAAGCAAGCACACAAAATAAACATGAGCAATAATAAGAGATGCCTCGTGCTTTGCACGAGGCACTCATCCTCACTGCTTGCAGTGAAGATGAGTGCCTCGCTGCTCAGCCGTGGCACTAATAAACATGAGCAATAATAAGAGATGCCTCGTGCTTCGCACGAGGCACTCATCCTCACTGCTTGCAGTGAAGATGAGTGCCTCGCTGCTCAGCCGTGGCACTAACTAGAAACAAAATTCCAGGGAAATTTTGGAGTGCCACGGGACTACTGCCGGATGATTCTCGTGGTTTAAATCACCAGTCAAACAGGGACTCTGTCCTGAGTCCACAGACACCTCATACAAGGCTATAGGACAAACGGTTCACTAGTTAGTAAAAAGGGGCGTGGCTACTCAAAGGGGGCGTGGCTTCAATCACCAGTAAAACAGGGGCTCTGTCCTGAGTTAGCAGACACCTCATACAAGTTTCTAGGACAAACGGTTCATTAGTTAAAGGGGCGTGGCTAATCAAAAGGGGCGGGGTTATCAATCAACAGTTAGACAGGGACGCTATGCTGAGTAATCTGACACCTCATACAAGTTTCTAGGACAAACGGTTCATTAGTTAAGAAAGGGGGCGTGGCTAATCAAAAAGGGCGGGAATTTATGAAATATAGTTATGTACAACTGGTCAGTGATGAGCCATCATCATGCATGACAAGTTTGAAGCAGATTGGACAATGTACGGTCAAGTTATTAGGTCTCGTGTTTAATGAAAGAACGCCATGTCTGTTCAGTGAGAATGTCTGTGTTGGAGGGGGGGGGGGGGCGGGGGGGGGGTAGGAGGTTGGGGGAGGCTTTGGTAGCTAAGCAACCACGTGGCCAGGTGGAGTCGACCAATCAGAGCAGAGCAATCAACTGAAATGAACTGAAGGTGGAGACAGTTCTGCCACACTGAGCAGCCAGAGGTGGACAAACTGAAAATTCTGGCCTCGAACAGAAAGCATTTTCGGCAAAACCATAATACCTATGCGAGTGATAGGTATTATGGTTTTGCCGAAAATGCTTTCTAAATCGCTTCGGAATTTTACGAGCAACGGTTTGCAAATGGTGAGGCCCCAAAGTTGGCGCAATGCGTTCCGGATGGGCCAAAAAGTGCACGTTTGTGCACGTTGTGCGAAAACGTGCGCACCGATCGCTAAAAAAAGTCATTCCACACGATTCCCGATTAGGGCGCAACTTTTGACGTTTTTACTTTTCGCGATTTCTCAAAGCTGCGAGACTAGTTACGCGCCAAAGTTTTTACGGAAGAATAATCTATAATAATAAACATGAGCAATAATAAGAGATGCCTCGAGCTTCGCTCGAGGCACTCATCCTCACTGCTTGCAGTGAAGATGAGTGCCTCGCTGCTCAGCCGTGGCACTAATAAACATGAGCAATAATAAGAGATGCCTCGTGCTTCGCACGAGGCACTCATCCTCACTGCTTGCAGTGAAGATGAGTGCCTCGCTGCTCAGCCGTGGCACTAATAAGCCCACGGAATAACAATTAGTGTGCTTTTGCAAGCAAGCACACAAAATAATAAAAATAGTCCCGGTGAATAGTAGTTAGTGTGCTTTTGCAAGCAAGCTCACAAAATAAGCCCACGGAATAACAATTAGTGTGCTTTTGCAAGCAAGCACACAAAATAATAGACGGACCAATTACAATAGGGTCCTCGCACCGTTAGTGCTCGGTCCCTAATAATTTATACCCACAGAGATCAGTATATATCGTTGGTTTATAAGCTTTGAGTGTGCAAACATTTTTGTCCTAATGAAAAAACTTTTTGAAATGGATGCATGACCAGAGTTAACAGAGGAAGAAACTGTCCTGGCTGAATCATTAACAGACGACACGACACAGTTTCAACTGATTTGAATACATTTGCATGAGTTTCTGCTGATGAACTGAACATCAACTCACTGTCCCAGCAGGTCTTTAAAGCGAGTGTCCAGTTCTATGTGATATTTGTGCAGGTAACCAAAGAGCTCATCGGTGCCCAGAACTTTAGCGATGCGGACCAGCTGGAAAAAACACACATTTAGTACGTATTTAGTCACAATTACAAAGCAAATCAAACACATTTATGCCTAGCCCTGTCACGATAACACAATTTTTATAACGATATTAGAGTGCCATAAGTACATCCTTTTGCACAGCAATGAATTTTTAAATCTCGAGGAATATTAACCCATTGAAGCCTGGAAAGCGGATACGTTGTTTTGTAGTATTTGTATAAGCTCTCAAATACTTTTTGAATTTCATTTCTATCTGCTACAGAGGCTATTCTATCTAATCTATTACTTAGTAGAAGCGTTGACACTTGTGAAAAAGAAATATTAAAGTATCCTAGATAAATAAAAAATAAAAAAATACACTACAACCAAAACAAATATAATAGACTTTCAGGCTCCGTTAACAAAACATTGCAATGAGATAATCATTATGTATTATATTATTTTATTATTAAAATAACAGCTTGAATGGCTGCTTGGGAAATATAGTTTTTTGGGGCAATTCGTGCTGTCTGTCAAACATTTTCAGTATTACTTTAAACACAACACGAAAAAAGCACAAAAAGTCAATATATTGTCTAGAAAAAAAACTATCATATCCATTTTTATATATCGAACGATAAGTCGATATAGTAATTATCGTGACATGCCTATTTATGCCCAGATCTATGGCTTTTTCAGCTAGAGGTGACATCATTTTTTGAAACATTTGAATCTTTATTACCTGGTCGTAGTTGTCCTGGCCATGAAAAAACGGTTCCTTCAGAAAGATCATGCTGGCCAACATGCAGCCTAGACTCCACATGTCCAAACTATAGTCATACATCTGTAGGGGTGGGGGCAAACAATTAATCATACTTCAAGAATGTGTGGAGGTGGGTTTGTCCCCACATGACAATAAAATAAAATGTGAATTACTAGCAGCAGGTACCTGATAGTCCACTAGCAGCTCAGGGCCTTTGAAATAGCGGGAGGCCACCCTGACGTTGTATTCCTGAGCGGGATGGTAAAATTCTGCCAAACCCCAATCTATAAGACGCAGCTGAGACACAGAGAGAAAACCCTCCTTAATCTGGTTTATATTACAGGGAAATACCAATACAAAGGAAATGTAACACAAAGTGCTTCACATAAAAAAGGGAAAATAATAAAAAAATAATAATAAAACATAAAAACAAGCAAACACCCTCCATCCCATTATAAACAAAACACAAACTGAGGAAGCTCCATCTCAATGTGGAGCAGGGAGGAAACACTGGAGGCAGCTTAGACATTAATTAGGTCAAATAAATAAAAAATAAAGTAAGGTAAGATAAAATAAAAACAAAATAAATAATAGAAATAAAAAGTAATAGTAATAAAGCTATATAAAAAAGATGAAAAAAATAATTAAAAAGTAAAGCATGATATAGATAGATAGATAGATAGATAGATAGATAGATAGATAGATAGATAGATAGATAGATAGATAGATAGATAGATAGATAGATAGATAGATAGATAGATAGATAGATAGATAGATAGATAGATAGATAGATAGATAGATAGAATAAATAATAGCAAATAAATAAATAAAAGAGAAGATGTTATAACAGTAAGATGCATGAGCAGAATGGTTCAAGTAAAAGCCAAATTAAAAAGATAAGTGTTAAGTTTGCTGTTAACCATCTGAAGCGTCTCTGATGGCCTCAGGTCTTCAGGAGGCTGTTCCACAGATGAGGACCACAGAGAGAAAACGACGCCTCACCGTGGGGTTTCATTCTAACTTTTGGTTTTATTAAAAGGCTCCCAGAAGACCTGAGGGTCCTCCAGGGTTCATACGATAAAAGTAAATCAGACAAACAGGCTGGACTAAAACCATTAGGAGATTTATAAACCAGTAAAAGAATTGATTCTAAAAAAATTGATTCTGAAGAGCACAGGCAGCCAGTGCAGAGACTTTAAAATAGGTGTAATAAAGTAAAGTAATTGGTCTTACTGCTGTTTGATTTCAGATCTTGATTGATGAACTTCATATTGACACAGAATGAAACAAAAACTCTAATTGTATGATTTCATTCCTGATTTATGTACCGTAAAGACGAAATGAATTACCTTTCTCATCTGGTGGTCGATCATCACGTTGTGGGGCTTCACGTCCCGATGCATGATCCCCATACTGTGACAGTAGTCCAGAGCCTTCAACAACACACAGACACACACACACACACACACACATCAACATTACAGCCTTTACAGTCTGAAACCATCATCTGCTCTGCACTGCTGCTTCTCCCTCACAGTATGACTCACAGGTCCAGTTAGGCCTGTCGACATAACACATTTTTTAGGACGATACATTTTCCCAGAAACTATCACGATAAACGATAGTATCGCTGTATCAATGTAGTTTTGGTTTAATAACCATATTAGAGCATAATAAGTCCATCCTTTTCTACATCAATGACTTTTTAAATCTCAAGAATATTAAACATTGGAATTAAAATATGGAAAATATACATTACAATATCCGCGATAAAAAATAAATGAATAAAACATGAATAAATAAACTACAACCAAAACAAATAAAATAGACTTTCAGGATCTGTTAACAAAACACTGCAATGAGATAATCATTATGTATTATAGTATTTTATTATTAAAATAACAAACAGCTGGAATGGCTGCTTGGGAATTTTTTTTTTTTTTTTTTAATAAATTTGTGTAATTCATACTGCCCGTCAACATTTACAGCATTACTTTAAACACAACACAAAAAAGCACAAAGTGTCACACATGTAAACGACAATATATTGAGTCCTGAAAAAAACGATAAGTGGATATAGTAATTATCATGACAGGCCTAGGTCCAGTTTTCATTTTCTGCACAAAGTTGGCCTGGACTCACTCATTCAGATTGTCTTCATGATAATCGTGCAATATAATTAATACATGCAACACTATCTACCTTGTCTATACCATTTGTAGTATTTTTAAGTGGTAATTTATCGAATTTTACATTTATTTGTGACATCACATGTCCTTGTTCTAGTCCCTGTTTCAGCTCAGTGTTCCATTGTATTTTTAAATGTTTTACTCGTTTGTTTTGTTGTTATGTTATGATTGCTTCAACTATGCGCCTTAAGCAGTAGCACTCCCAATTTCGTTGTAAAGTTGACAATATAATGACAATACAAAAAATTCTTGATAGCTATAGCCTAAATTTAATCTAAAATGTATTCTATAAAATGACAGAAAATATTAATATCCTTCTGCTTTTGCAAGAGACGAGTGTCACATCTTCAAATTACTTAAAGTAATTTATAAAATTACTATATATTAAAATATTCACATTTCAGAAGCTGGAAACAGTCAATATTTTGCTTGATAAATGACTTAAATGATTTCCAATTTTGTGAATACTGGACCTTGTGCAAGGACATTTTCCCATTTTTATCGTAACTTTTTCTTACTTGGTCATTTGTAATTTCCATGAATTTTAAAACTCAAAATCACTTCAAAGTAGGGCTGGGCGATATATCGATATGAAAAATATATCGACATATTTCTAAATGTGATATGAAATTAGACCGTATCACATATATCGATATAGTTAAAAAATATATTTCTTTATAAATATATACATTTTTCATTTAACCTTTATTTAACCAGATAAAAAACCCATTGAGATCGAGACCTCTTTTACAAGGGTGACCTGGCCAAGAAGGCAGCAGCACACGTCAAAAGTTACAAGACAGACGAACAATAACAATAAACAGGCAGCGAAAAGTCCAACATATTAAAAAGTACTAAAGTGCGAGTGAATAGGCGGTATAAATAGGTAGTATAAATAAGCAGTATAAAGTGCAGCAGTGATAAATACAGTAGCAAATTAGGAACATAAGCACTGTGCAAAAGATTTACATTGACGTTTTTTGAGAGTTGTGCGAAATGCTCCCAAAGGAATAAGTTCTGATAGTTTCAGCTCAGATTGAAGGGTATTCCAAGCAGAGGGGGCAGAGAAACTGAAAGCTTTTTTACCTTTTTCGGTCCGGACACGAGGGACAGAAAGGTGCACAATATCATTGGATCTGAGGTCATAACGGCTACCAGATCTCTTAAGGAAAGTGCATAGGTATATGGGAAGCAGGCCAAGAAGAGCCTTATATGCTGCCCTTACTAGAGTTTGTCATATTTAATTATTTTGTAATGTTCGTTATTCTTTTCTCATATAAATATATTTATTTCAGAAAAAGATTGGCTTATTTTATTTTATAGGCTATTTTTATTCAAGATATTTTTTTATTTAAATTTGCCCTCTATGGAGTTTTGATTGATCGATATTGAGCCTAAATATATTGGGATATGACTTTTGGTCCATATCGCCCAGCCCTACTTCAAAGTAAAAAAACTCACAATATTTTAGTGGAAAAAACTGCACATGGCTCCTATAACAGGCCCATACTACTTGAAAATAAAAGAATACAAGTAAACTTGTAAATTAGTCAAGTTCTCATACTTGGCTTGACTGTCACCTTCACAGTTTTTATTCTAATCGTGGTAAACAACCATGATAAAATCAATAAATAAGATTCAAGCAGATGTTTTTACCTTGAGCAGCTCATACATGTAGTAACGGATATCATAGTCTGTCAGCTTCTGGTAAAGCTCCTGAGGAACAAAATGAAGTGCAGAAAAACGTTCAGAAGAATCATTAAAAACATCCGCAGCTTTCCACACACACAGCTGTAACTGGAGGGTTATTATTCGTGTTATTAATAATGGATATCAATGGTAGTTCTGCATGTATGATATCGGCCAAACTTAAGTACCTTAAAATCTGTGTTATTGATGCACTCAAAGACAAGCGCTGGTGTTCTGGACTGCAAAGAGAGGACAACACAAGGCTCAACTGAGGACAGCAGCAGGTAGGTGGAGATCATTATCGCACGCACACACACACACACACACACACACACACACACACACACACACACACACACACACACACACACACACACACACACACACACACACACACACACACACACACACACACACACACACACACACACACACACACACACACACACACACACACACACACACACACACACACACACACACACACACACGACTGGATTATCTCTGCTGGCGTGCCGACATGCAACGGAGTGACGCAGCAGTCTGGACTCACCACCGGGTCTTTGACCGTGTCCACTAGACGGATGATGTTGGTTCCTCCGCGCAAGTTTTCAAGAATTTTGATTTCACGTTTGATCTTCTTCTTCTTGACGGGCTGCAGGAGGAAACAAGACACATGTTTAATATAACTGAATAACTAACTTAATAAATTAAACATGAACTGAACAGGGAGAACCAAGCTTTTGAACTCATAGGACTGTAAATATCTCAAGTCTAGCTTCTCAAAGAGAGAGGTCTATGTGGACAAATTATTGGAAAAACTTCTCAGAAAATACAGAAACTACAGCCTCAAAAAAATCTCTGAATGAATTTCAACTGAAACTGAGCACTATAACCTTCATTAAAGTTGGATTTATTGCAGGAATGCTGGATTAAACTGCATTCATTTAAGTTGTGTGGACTGAATAAACATAATGTCATGGAAAAAAGTATTAGTCCACCCTCGTTTTCTCCAATTTCTTGTTCATTTTAATGGCTGATACAACTAAAGGTAAATTTTTTTAGACAAATATAATGATAACAACAAGAATATCTAATAAGAGTTTAATTTAAGAGCTGATATCTAGACATTTTCCATGGTTTTATTAATAATGATTTTGGTTATTATGTTATGTAAGGTTATTATTGACAAATGTACCTTTAGTTGTACCAGGCATTAAAATGAATAAGAAATTGAAGAAAACAATGGTCTAATATTTTCCTCCATGACTATAAATAAAACTGTTATAGTGCTTTTAAGTGTGCTTTGAAGTGACCAAATGAATACAGAACACTTTCTCCAAAAGTAAGATAACCCTATTATTCATTTACATCAAACATGAATGGAAACCGAAACATTGTGTGGGTTTAAATGTTCTAAAGAAAGAAAGAAAGTCAAATTATGGACAGGATTATGCTGATACAGAGAAACACACTTTTAAAAGAATGTTTCATGCACCATAGCAGCATTTTATCACCAACATTGAACAGGTTCACTCTGGTTTCAGCACCATCACTTTCAACTGTTTGAACATTTCAACCAAAAAAAAAATGTGTTGGTTCCCAGCTGGTAGCAAAAAATAGCTATTTTTCTTGACCTGAAGTGCGAACCATGATAACATCAGTGGGCTTATTGTTTTCTACAGGTGGGAAAGGGAGAAGGGAGTGCTAATACAACCCTGATTTGAAAAAAGCTGGGATGTTGTCTAAAATGTAAATAAAACAGAATGCAGCAATTACATTGCCAAAACACTTGAACCATATATTTATTGAAAGTTTATTTTATGTCCAAACTGACATAAAAATGTAAAATGTAATAATAAATGTAAATATATACTATGTTTCAGAATTTGATGCATACTGTTTTCATTGATGTTTTACACAGCGTCCCACCTTCCTTAGAATAAGAGTTGTAGCTTTCTTATTATTAATAGTTCCATGGGTCCATGAAAAAAACCTGCAGGTTATGAATACAATCTGGCATCTTGTTCCTCCTGTTGACTCTCGTTAAGCTTCGTGCAACGCCCAATGTTAATGACGCATCCTTGATTACATTTATTCATCTCAAAACTGGTGGACATGCAGACTGGTTCGCACCAAAGTGGTTTAACAACCTGAGCTAGTTTGATGAAAAAAGGGATGTATGTGAAGCAGAGGTGTTATGTAACTCAGTACATTTACTCAAGTACTGTACTTTAAGTATCATTTTGAGGTACTTTTACTTTACTTGAGCATTTATTTGTAACTTTATTTTTCTACTTCACTACATTTACCTGACAGCTTTAGTTACTTTTCGGGTTGAGATTTTACATAAAAACATAATCAATTTAAAGTGAGTTTACAAATTAAACCACATAAAAGTATATTAAGAAGTTAAAATGAGCCCTACATTGACAACAGTTAAACACTGCATCAACATTAATAATCTGATAATATATTTAGAATATATAAAACAATCCGAGTGGGTCCATTCTGCGTAACAAGTACTTTTGATACTTTATGTACATTTTGATGCCGATACTTTTGTACTTTTACTTGAGAAGGCTCTGAATGCAGGACTGTGGTATTAGTACTTTTACTGCATTAAGGGATCTGAAAACTTTATCCACCTCTGCTGTGAATCAGTTAAATAACTGAGGCTGCTCCACTTTGCTTTCACCGACATGTGACCAGCAGATGTCGCCACAGAGTGACGAAGAGTTTCACAGCATTCATTTTACAAACATTCATCTATACTTAGAATCTATGAAGTGCACACTGTCATTAAGGTTGTCAGAGGAGAATGAAATGAGCAGGCATGAAAACGGGTCAGGGGTGAAAAAGGTGAGGAGGATGTGCGAGGGCCGAGGTGGTCTCTGGGGTGGGGGGACTCTAGGGCCCCTGCTCCAGCGTTGTTTTTTTTGCAAACTGGGTGCACATGGGGGAAGAGGGATTTGGGGGTTTAAGTACTATGCAAGCCATTTCATGCCAGCCCGTCACTGAGTCTAACATTTACAGTATATGTGGTAAGGGCACCAAATGGCTTAATGCATAACCCCCACAAGAGATAGGGGACATGCTGTAAGTTGTCTATGCTTCCATCATGATTGAAAGCCACCCTAATAAGTGTTTTCCACCATTATCGAAACATACCATCAATTAGAAATGCAATTTGCAATTGCAGACAGAGCATGCCAGAAAAAAATATGATGTTTGATTCAGAATCAAAGTTTCACTTTGCCAATTTCACAGTAGCCAAATGAGTTGAGTGGCAATAATAAGCCAAGCACAGGTTCTGAAAAAATACTGTATTATGTTGAACATTGAATTCAAAGGCACACAATAATGACAATTCATTTAAAATCTATAAGGTAAAATAAATGATTGCGTAAGTATTCATCCCCTTTAAAGTAACTGAACTAAGAGCTGAGTTCCAGCTAGTTGATGCAGCAGTGTCACAGTTAGTGAAATGGAGATCAGCTGAGTACAGTTGCTGTGTGTCAAGTGATCATAGTATAAAAACATCTGTGTCTGGGAGGTCCATCCTCTGGTCCATTTCACTATTCTGCTATAATTGTACCAAGAAGATAAAAGCACACTCCAAGCAACTCAGAGAAAAGATCATTGAAAGAGATGGCAACAAAAAAAGTCCAACTCAATGGACATCCCACAGATTTTAGTTAAACCATCATTAAGAAACGGAAGCAGTATGGCACTTGTTTTAATCTGACTAGAGCTGGCGGTCCTCACAATCTGAGTGACCAGACAAGAAGAAGACTGGCCCTGCAGCCTTCAAGGGCCTGCTGCTGAGGAGTATCCCCAGAGCATGATGCTGCCACCACCGTGCGTCACGCTGGAGATGGTGTATTTGTGATGATGTGCAGTTTTTGGTGTTCGCCAAACAAAGCGTCTAGTCTGATAGCCAAAAAGGTCAGTTTTTGTCTCATCAGACCGTAGAACCTCCGCCTCTGTGACTACCTCTGGAGGCGACGTTACAGAGCCGTAAATGTCCTGGCATGAAACGGCTCTATGAAAATGGCTATGGAGAGTGAGCACTGAGCTGTGGAGAGCTCCATCAGCTGGAAAAGGGGTAAAAAAAAAGCCGGATGATAAAAAGTAGAAGGCTCACCTTGAGGATTTTCACCACCACTTTCTCATTGTTGGTCACATTTATGGCCTCAAATACTTCACTGTACTTCCCTCGGCCAAGTTTACGCACCAGCTGATAGTTGTCTTGATTGCTGAGGAAGAGTGGAAATATTTCACATTAATAAAACAACTTCAGACACATTTAATCATGACCACAAGCAACCATCTTTCAGATATCAATAAGAAGACTAGTGATAAAGTAACTACTTATTTAAAGACAATTATGAAGCAAAAAACACCCGATTAAGCTTCTCAGAGAAGAGGATTTGCTGCTTTACAATGTTTAATATCAGTTAAAACTGAATAGCTTTACATTTGGAACTGTTATTCGGACAAAACCAGTCATTTCAAGACATCAAGACATTATAACTATTTTTTTTATATAATCTCACACTAATAGACAATAATTTATTAATAAAACAATAATGAAAAGATAAAACAATAATAAATATAACCATTTATCGCAGCCCTAAAGAAAAGCTTTGGAAAGGTTATGGCTTACATGTAATAAGGCTGCAACTAGTGATTATTTTCATTATCTATTCATCTCTAAATTATCTCTTGAATTATTGTTATTTTTCAGTTGGTAAAATATATCTATAAATAAAAATGTATCAACCGTAAATGTATATGTAAACTGTATTTTTTGTTATTAAACTTAGAAATGTTATTATTATTATTATGAAACTCAGGCAATAAAGAGCAATAAAATTCATAATTAAGCCAGGTTTGAATGTGAGCCAGTCTTCACTTCCGATATTTACAGTAATAAAACATATTCAATCTACATAAAGTACTGATTTCTGTAGAATCCTGAGGAAATGACAAACAAGAGTAAAATTCAAGCACTTTTAGGGTAACTAAAGCAAAAATAGAAGTCCAGAAAGTGTTTATCATCACATCTAAATTGTTACTGCTACATTTGGTTTGAGACACCAGCAGACAGCAACAAATATGATGACTGAATAATTTCAAACATAAAGTTTTTGATTTACACGAGTTACTGTGTAGAAGAAACACCAGATTATGTTGAAACTTGAGTGTTTTTCAAGGATTATATTCAAATTCAAGCATATTCCTGATTTCAAATAATCCCTGGACTGATACATTTAGTGTTATTTGGTAGTATTATTTCAGAATAAAATTATTCAATCCAGAGATGAAAATACCCACAAAAAATGTACAACTTGGTGTGTTCCCTGTTTGATGCGGATGTTTTTTTAATGGTGTGTTACCCAACATTTTGTTTTGTTGCAGAGAAATATGAGCCAAATAGTAAAAACATCAACATGAAACCTTACCTCCAGTTTGGCACATGTGCGTCGTAGTCCCAGTACTCTCTGTTCTTCTGTGTGTTGACATCGGTGTACACCCGAGCCTTGCTGCTGGCCGGCGTGGATCCGGGCATCGCTAGCTCTGCGGCTCCGTGTCGGGGACCCTCACCTCCCACTGAATACTGGTTGGCTCGATACTGGAAGGCAGCGCAGCGACTCTGCAGTTGATCTAAGATGATCCCTGTGCTGTGCTTAGCATCGGCTTTGGCTGCTTGCGCCCTGTGATGACAGGCGTCGGGCCGGTCCGACGCAGCGGTGGTGCAGACTGACAGAGCTACGATGACCGAGTGTGTGAAGCCCCTGAGCAGGATGTTAGGCAGGAGGGGATGAAGACCCGCCAGCTGCAGAAAGACCAGGGAGAAGAGGGAGATTTCATTTCAATTCACCTGAAAAAGGCTGTACTTAAACTTGTCAAACCTGGACTAGATTAACATAAATACACAAAACAAGGTTGTTGTTTTTTTAAATGGAAACTGTTGTCTGTTTGTAAACAAAAAAAAAAGAATGAATATATTTCAAATCAAACAAACTCCACACAGTGTTTAAAATCTTCATTTCAGCCCGTTTCACGCCATTTTCTCCATCCAGATAACAACAGACAAGGTGCAGATCAAAAAACACTTCTAAAGTTATCACATCACAAACATCAACATGAATCCACCAAAGACTGTTTAAAACCCAGTTTCAGGTTTGTAAAACCTTAAATATCTTTGTGAAAATGGACAAAATTGTAAATTCGACCATGTCTAGTTCACAATATACAGTATTTGACTTCTCAAACCTGAACTGGATTATAACATTACAACTGTTATTGTATAGTAAACACACAAAACATTTTCAGATTTCGCTGATTTTCCTCCATTAGGCTCACATTAAATCAAGTCAACCTGGAAAAAGGCTGTTCTTAAACCTGAACCAGATTAACATAAATACACTAAAGAAATTAAATGGAAAACTATTTTCATGTTTGCAAACACAGAAAAAAGGGAAGATTTCAAATCTTACAAGCTCCACACAGCGTCTCCTTTTCAGGCCATTTAATCCCATCCATATCACTACAAACGAGGTGCAGACCAAATACCACTGCACTATATTCACATGGACACAAGGAAAACTTTCCTTTTCAGGCAATTTCACTGCATTTCACATCCATCCTGACCACAACAGAACCGGTGCAGAGCAAAGAACACTGTAATTAACACTACAACTAGATTAACATTGACATATGATTCAACAAAGACTGTTAAAAAAAACAGTTTCAGGTTGTCAAAACCGTCACAATCTGTCTGTGGCAACAGACAAAATAGTTGTTTTATTACATTTTCTAAATTCAGACCACTTTGCCCAGCCCTATCTCAGAAATGCTGTATTTATCCTGGAACAAAAACTGTAAACACAGAAAAAAGGAGCGATTTCACTGTGTTTTCTCCTTTAGGCAACATTAGATCAAGTCAACCTGAAAAACATCTGAACGTTAACTTGTCAAACCTGAACCAGATTAACATAAATACACAAAAGGCGGTTTAAAACAGAGTTTCAGGCTTGTGATACTTATACTATATTATGTTTTCTATTTGAGACAACAGGAAAAAGGCTCAGTCTCCAACCAAAATAAATCCAAAAACAATACTTTGACTTGTCCAACCAGTTGACAGTTATATAAACCGGTTTTAACAACTAAATCAGGCTTATTTTAGTTAGTCCATAAAGCAAATTCAACTAGTTTCTGGTTACTAGTAATTTTCCATAGTAACTGAACTTGAGCTATGTTGAATCTGTTTTATGGAACCGAATCAACTGAAAATGAGTCACACAAACCGAAAAAAAGCCTGGTTTATCTGGTAAACCCCTGGTGTACCCAAAAACCACTGCACCTAGTAGGAGAGTAAATCATCAATCAAAAGAACTTTAATCACGATACAATATAGAATTTTATGGAACCTATTTTCCTATTCATAAACACAGAAAAAGGAGGATTTCAAACCTGAACAAAATTAACAATGAACATTTTGATGCATTTTTCTTACATCATCTTTATGCCATTACTTTGAACTTCCTACAACATTTATTCTTGCAATTAAACCTGGACCATATTAACATAAATGCGCTAAAAATATTCATAACCCAGTCTCAGGTTATTGATATTTTTAATATATTTTGAGAAAACAGGAAAAAGGGCCAATCTCAACCAAAATAAATCAAAAACATTACTTAGACAAACCAGCGGACTTCTATCGATTTAATTTAAATGTCTGGAAAAGCAAAGCAATAAAATCGTTGAATAATACTTTTGTTGCTTTTTGTGACTTGATATTAATGTATCTCGTTGTGTTAAAGACCACAGGATTGAATCTAAATCGTGTCGTGGCAGACTTTATGATTACTTTAAATATCGCCCTATTATCTAATAACACAATAATATCATACTCTTAAATTTATGCTGTCAATAAAATTGCCAAATTATATTTTTGTTGATTTTAGTGAGTTGATAGTAATGTATCTGACTTGTTTAAGGCTCGTTTAAGGCTCGACTTGTTCAAGGATTGAATTGAAATCGCATCATGACAGACTTTATGATTACTGTAAATATAGCACTGTTCTCTAATAACACGATAATATCGATATATCGTGATTTTCTCCCAAACCTCTCTAACCATTTTATTTAACGTGAAGCCCCCAAAACTGTGTGTGGAGCCCGTCACGACACGGTTTCTGTTGGGCCTTTTAACGACTATTGACTCCTTAAAGACTAGTGAGCGTTAATCTAACCGGTTAACAACAAGTTACCGTCACATTTAAACCGATCTGTGATCATTCACCATCATCTCCTCCGACGCTAACTAGCTCGTTACGGTGACCTAGCCTACTTAGCAAAACACAAAAATCACATAATTTGAACCTTGGATGCAGCAATACAAGCTCACAAACAGGGTAAATGTGTATATTACTGAATTAAACCGACTTCTAGGCAACATGTATGGTTACAATAAGGTATTAGTGAGAGTGTGAGATCAATAACGGGGGCTAAAGTTAGCCGGCTAACCTCGTCATGGAGATCTCCGAGCTCAGAGGAAGTCCGCCCCACATCAACCTGTTAGCTACTCGGTAGCGGGACGGTAGCTCTCCGTGAGGCCGCTGCAACTCCTCCCGGTTCCGAGTTATTGATTATTAGTATATCTATCAGCAGTATTGGTGATTTATTAATGTCATGGAATGGGTGGTGAAGGTGTATCCAGCAGCGGCTCGTTAGCAGAACCAGGATGCTCTTCTTCTTCTTCTGCTGAGTTTTATTGGCGGTCGGCAGACCAACGTACAGGAGCATTACCGCCACCTGCTGACTGGAGCGTGGAGCAGTAGATTGACCCTCTGGAGTCTCCAAAAGCGCCAAAGCATGACTTCTAAAACCAGCGTGGAGCCCTACTGTAAATTTACCGCTAAAGTTCTGGCTGGAAACTCCATGAGGCCAGTTTCAGTTTGATGATGATACACCAAGTAAAACTGGAGACAAGGTCAAATATATTTAGTATAAAATGATAGAACTGGATGAACTCTTATATGTTATATTTGCAACCTTTGTTCAAATTTGCAACATTTAAATTTTTTTATTGCGCATGAAAGTGTTTTGAAAGTAAAAACAACAAGATTTAAAATCACATTTTATGTTGGACTAAAGGACTAAAAAAGACACCAAATGACCAAAAAAAGACACAAAAAGACTAAAAAAAAGACACGAAATGACCAAAAAAAGACACAAAATGAGTACGAAAAGACACAAAATGAGAAGACAGGATGACCAAAACAAAACACAGAAGACACAAAATGACAAAAGAAGACACTAATGACCAAAAAAGACACAAAATGACTTACAAAGACACGAAAAGACATGAAAAGGATTCAAAAATGGACAAAATAGTCCAAGACTCCATAGAGTTAAGGAGAGAAAACAATAATACTGATACAAAAAATAAATAAATAAAGTAATAATAATAATAATAATAAAATTAAGATAAATAAATGATTTAACGGGAAAAGGGGGAAACAATAGTGTAACTAATAGCATTTTACAATACAAATATAAATAATTAAATACATAACTAAATTCTCTCTATAAGTCCGGTTTCCCTCAGGTAATCAAATAGGGGCTTGTTTTCTTTGCATGATTTTTTCCCAAGAAGTCTGCTGGATGCTCTATCACCAGGAAGTGAACTGGGAGTGACCTGAAAAACAAAAGTAGTGAAATAAAACAGAAAATATTACTCTAAATATATCAAACTAACTGTTATATTTGTATTGTTTTTAGGTGTTGATCACACATTTAATTTCTGCACGACTAAACAAGAAAGTATAATTCATATAAATTAGGGCTGCAACTAACGATTATTTTCATTATTGATTAATCTGTTGATTATTTAAACGATTAACTGATTAGTTGTTTGGTCAATAAAATGTTGAAAAATATCAATCAGTGTTTCCCAAACCACAAGATGACGTCCTCAAAATCTTGTTTTGTCTACGAACCAAAGAGATATTCAGTTTGTTGTCATAAAGGAACAAAGAAACCAGAAATATTCACATTGAAAAAGCTGAAATCAGAGAATTTGGACTTTTTGTCTTTAAAAAACTGCTGAAACCAATTATTTGATTATCAAAATTGTTGACTATTAATTTAATTATCGATTATTGTTCGATTAATCAAATAATTGTTGGAGCTCTAATATAAATGGACTTTGAGAGTTACATTCTGTAGAATGCTGGAAAAATTATCGCTTGTCAGAATAATTATCTATATATCTATATCTATATATATCTATCTATCTATCTCTATCTATATAGAATAATCTATTCTACTCATTATTACAAACTATCTGCACTTATCCACTTGGTCCTTCAGTTCATTAATAGATCAGAATAAAGCTCTTCTATAACCAAAATAATTTCGCAACAAAACAGAGAATGCAAGTGGCATGTGCAACATTGCTGCAGTTTACAGAGGTCTGTCAAGCCCAAAGACAAATATGACAACTGCTAATACATACATACATACATACATACATACATATACATATATATATGTATACATACATATATATTAACAGGTTTTTATCATCGAATTGAAGCTGTTTCTAATTAAAATTTTATTATTTTTGAGCAAATAAAAAATTGCATGTCACTAGCAAAAAATAACTCTTCTCTTCTAATCAACCTTAAATACAATTTTTATTATTTTATCTCACTTACATGTACTCTGCCATGTATATGTGTTTGTTCAATGATGAAAATTAATAAAGAAAAAATGAAGTGTCATGACAATTATTTTTGTTTAATTATCGCCATTGTTATAATTTATATTACTTTTAAATGTAACTATTTTTCTTAAATTAACTTGTATAATAAATTCTAAAAGCTCAGTATTCGTTTATAATATAAAAACTGATTTGACTTTATTATTCTCTAGTGTTGGAAAAGGCACTATCATTTGGCTCTTCAGTAAAAGTAGTAATACTACAGTGTAAAAATACGTGTTCGAACTAAATGCAAATTGTTGATTATATTTTGTGTTATGAATCTGAAAATAGATGCTAGATTTATTTTTTTAAATAATTTAAAAATGTAAATGAACACATAATTCCACAATATTGTTATGGACACATTTTGAGGTTAAATTGCTTAAAAACTGCTTTTGGCCACATTTAAGTAATTTCTGTCTTTTTTTTCATAGAAATAAAACAATTTGATTGATTGATTGTCCCCTTGTGTTACTTCTATTCAAAGCTTTACTCATGTGCCACAATAATTAATGTTTTTAAGTTAAAATAATCTAATTTGGTAATTTGTCAAAACAAATATTGATATTTATGTAATTTGTTCAGATTAAATCAGCATTTATGTATAACATATATATATATACATACATATACATATATATACATATACATACATATATATTTATACATACATATACATAAATATACATATACATAAATATATATGTGTGTGTGTGTGTGTGTGTGTGTGACATTTGAATCCATCATTTTTGAGTCTAGTAAATAATAACAGGCTTTTTTCCCTTTTTTTAATAACACAATAACAGATTCATAGAGAAAATAATCTGCATATTAAGTGAAAATTATTCATAATACAAATTAGTAACACTTTCAAACAACAAACTACATGTAGAAGACTGACCTAATGAAAACAATGTACGCATGTGATTCATAAGGGTGGTTTATTTTAATTGTCTGTATACAGTATGAACAGGAGTCTATATTGATATCCATATGTGTAAATCCAACGCTTCATTACACTCATTCCCCTCCAACAGGAGGATTTGAAGCAGACTCACCAGGACTTAAACCATGGCACAACCACAAAGTCCCACCCCACCCCACCCGCTGTAAGTCCCTCTGCCCACGACTTTAAACTCCAAAAACCTTCTTTTAAATATACTGCAAAGATTGTGAATATAGAAATCCACACGGTAAACTAAAGTACACAAATGTTGTTTTTTACTTTATGGCCGGCATAAACCAACACATAAATTGCAACTTTGAGGCTACTCGGATTATTCTGCTGAACGTCCGGTCTGCACCGTGACGAGGCTAGGATCCCGTGAGGATGTTACAAGGCCAATTCTTCAAAGCAAACGTTAAAAATATTACTTTTGTTAGATCTATCGCACAGTAACTAATGCAGCTAGTTTGTGGCAAGTGAGCAATATAACGCTTTGAAGTCCTGTCGGGTTAAACCTTGTGATTCTGAAACTAAAAGTACTTGCAAAATACTGCAAGCTCATTCATAGTGAATACAAAAGCAGGTAACATAAGCACTATACAGTTTTCAATGTTTACATAAGCGTATACACACAATCTATAATATAACAGAGTAGACTATGCCATGAATCAGTAGTCATAAATATTACATTGTGCATGTTCTATTGCACATGTCAAGTGTTCGTATGACATGATAGGTATGGGTTAGTTACCTAGATGTCATCTGTTTTAATACAAGGATGCAACAACACAGATTTCATAGGACACGGGCTATACATTTTCACAAATCCACTTTTTTTCTTCTTAGGATGTTTTCCTAAATAAACCAAACCTATAATACAACAGTGATATTAAAGTGTGATAAATATTCATGCACAAACAGATGAAACTACCTAAGATCTAATATGTGAAAAGATACTGCTGCACAAGCCAGCCGCTGTATACGGATGGGGGAGGGGGGTTATCGGCTAAACAGGACATGAAAATTAGCAAAAAACACAAAATGACGTGATCGGTAAAAAAAGGCACATGGATTTCAGAGGAGCTTACACATGAGCACACACACATCTGACAACTGTCTGGAAGTTCTTTCTTAACAACAGGATCAGTCACAAAACAGACGATCACATGCAACCACAGAATAAGGTCCCACACTCAGCACCAAACAAATCAAGATCTTCTCACATTTTTACGCCTTTTTTTGTCATTCTGTTCAAGTTTTTTTCCATGTGTTCCATAATAAGACGAGGGATCCTAATCGCCTCTGTTGATTTCAGGGTGTTTTGCCATTTATTCAATGAAGGATGAGGATGAATTGAGTCTTGATACTAAAAATCATTAAACATAATTAATGGGTGCGTGTTAGAAACTACAAAGGGGAGAGCGGAGGCTGGCACACGTTGCTTTTGAGGGCGAATGTCACGGCCCAGGACTGAAGAGCAGTTCAGTTCATGGGATGCATTGAGCTTCGGGGAAACTCTCCCCCTCAGCAGTGTGCTGGACTGTGTGCTCCTGCAGAGCTGTGAGGTCAACAAAACGTTCGCCGCACCACACACACTTGAACTGCGTCTCCCTCGAGTGCACGCTCTGATGCTTGGCCAGGTGCTCACGTTGCTTGAAGCTCTTGTCGCAGTTGGCGCACTTGAAAGGCTTCTCCCCAGTGTGAACCCGGCGGTGGCGCTGCAGCTCGGACGAGTACCTGAAGCGCTTTTCACAGTCGGGACATTTCAGCGGCTTCTCGCGGGTCGGGTCACAACGGTGCTGAACGAATTCGGAGGACGACACGAAGCGCTTGTCACACAGGGAGCATTTCAGCGGCTTCTCTGTGCAGTGAGAGTTTTGGTGGCGCTGCAGCGTCGAATTCTTTTTGTAACCTTTGCCGCACACGTCACACTTGTAGGGCTTCTCCACCTCACCACCACATTTGTGCCTCAGCAGTTCTCCTGATTGGCTGAAAGACTTCTGGCAGGACGCACACTTAAACAGACTCTCCATACCGTGAACCTGCTGGTGGTAAAGCAGGTGGGATGGCTGGAGAAACCCCTTATCACAGAGGTTACACTTGAAAGGGCGATCAGCTGGGTTTTTGTGAGTGCGACGGTGGCGTACGAGAGCATACTGCTGTTTGAAGCTCATCTGGCACTCCTCGCACTGAAAAGGTCGCTCCTCTGAGTGGGTGCGTTCGTGCTGCCGCAGGTCAGACGGGCGCTTGAAGCTCTTTCCACATGAACCACATCGGAAAGGTCTCTCCCCTTCTGGCTGGCACTGATGGTGCAGGAGCTCGGACGACTCCTTAAAGTGCATCTCACACAAATTGCACTTGAAAAGGTGCTCGCCTGAATGAGCGTACATATGCCGTACAAGGTGAGAGCGGTGCTTAAAGCTCTTCTCGCACACGGCGCATTTGTACGGCCGCTCGGAGCTGTGCGTACGCTGGTGATGTGCCAGATGTGAAGACTGGCTGAAGCTTTTATCACAAGTGTCACATTTGTATGGCTTTTCACCCGTGTGTACTCTCTCGTGGCGGGTCAGCTCTGACAAATGCCGGAAGGACTTATGGCACACTGAGCACTTGTATGGCCGGTCTGGTGCCGAGGCCTCAAACGAAGGAGGAGACGAGGCACTGATGGCTGCACCGCCACTGGACGTCTCTCCAGTGGAGGGCTGCTGGGGGTTGGCAGCTGACGCGGTTGGGGTGACGTTTCCAGAACCGGGCCGGTACGTTTTCTCGCAGATGGAGCACTTCATCGGGTTGTTCCCGTTGCCGTGCGAGTTGTGATGCTGCGCCAAAGAGGTGAGCAGAGAGAAGCCCATCTTGCACACGCCGCATACAAACGGCTTCTGCTCCACCTGCACGCACTGATGCTCCAGCAGGTCTGTTGCCTGGCTGAAGATCTTCATACACTGGGTGCACTGGAAGGATCGGTCTTGGTTGACCATGCACTGGTGCTCGTGTGGGTTGGCCAGGTGAGATATGTCATGGCCACAGGCTCCACACTTGTGCCCTCTCTCGCCCCCTACTTGCAAGGAGGGCTGCTGGGTTTGAACAGTGTGCTGCTGGCCGTGCTGGGGCTGCTGCAGGGAAGCATCTGGCTGCAGGACGACTCCGTACACAGTGCAGCCCAGAGGGTTGTCAGTTCCCTGGGGGAGCGTGTGCACAACAGAGGGTGGAGCCACTGCATGTTGCTGCTGCTGCTGCCACGCCTCCGTCATCCTTCCACTTCGCATGTACGGATTCAGCTCTCGGCAGATGAGGGGGGTTTCAGTGCTGAACTGAAGAGGGGATGTGGTTTGAGAAATGGCAACCAGTACACTGAGGGTAGCTGAGTGCTCTATCTGTGTTCACACACGTCCTTTGAGATAGGTGAGAAAACCTATGGGGGGAAAACCAAAACATAAACAATGAATTACTAAATTAAATCCAAAATGATCATTGCAATGAATAAAGCCAGTGCAGGTTGTTAATATGCAAGTACAGAGCTGCCCGTTTCTGACAGACCCATTATAAATAGCAATGCATGAGACAGAAACACTCACTTTTGACACTTTCATGGTTGTAATTAAACAGAGGATGGTTCTTTATCTAGTGTCAAAAAAACAACGGTGCGACTGATTTTTCAACACTCGTTTGTGGTGAGAATAAAACTGAAACAAACCAACCTATGCTAGCTTTTGAGGCCTAAAACGTGTTATTCCGTTATTCAGGAAACAAATCTTAAAACAACTATGTAGATATCATAATTTGTTAGACAGATAACATGATTAATGTGTATATACTAGAGGCACTTTACCTAAACGGAAACCCCGTAAAAACTAACAGTTCAGATCAGCATAACGCTAAACCAGAATTGGGCTCGGTCTATTTCCTGAAACGAGAATCGGTAATAGTGGCATATCATATATAAATATGTATTGTAAACGGCATGTATGTGGTTTGAACATAATTATGATATGTATATAATTTAGCTGGATATGTATGTTATTCACTGGACGGTTATTTAATGGTTTCTGTTCCAGGATGTAGCTAGCCTGTTAGCAGCGCAGATAACGGCTAACCGCTAGCTCCAGCTAACGTTCCTAAACAACCGAGATTATCAGCCGCTATTTCTATTATAATAAACCTCAATGTGCGGGTTTGCAGCGCTATTAGCACCAAATAATAACAACGCTACAACAAGCGAAAAGGCAAAAGAAGCGACGCAGCTTGTAAACTACCGTCGCTTCTCTTGCCGCTTTCTGAAAGGCCACAATAAGTGGTCCACCGTTTGATACGAGGCTCCGCTGCAGACGGAGCCCACATCAGACGAGGCCTCTCGGAGCTGAGGGGGAACATCACCTCCTCCTCCAGCGGAGCCTCGTTCATCTGCAACAAAATCACCATTTACACTCATTTAAAAACACCACGCTCACTCACCAGAGCCGCTTATCGATGGTTTCCACAGCCGTCTTCAGTCTGAGGTCGACAACCTTCGGTGTGTTTGGGGCTCGGAGGACCGGCGGTGGAGGGGCTGCGGGTGAAGCCGGACGCCATCCTCCTGCAGACGGACGGACACCGGAAGCCGCCACGCAGTGAGCTGTCGCCGCTACAGCCGCTCCATGCCGGAGGTACAGCCAGGAGCCCCACCAAACCACCCGGGGAGGAGATAAACAGCTCTCAGAGTTAGTTTGAAGCGCATTCAAACAAACACAATACGAGCCGAAAATATATTAGCAGATATATTTCTTTAATGTGGCAGTAGGGGGGAGTGTTTCTCTCCTTCAATGTAAAGACAGAAAGAGAGTTTCACCTGTAACTGTCATTTTCACCAATTCACAGCCGAAACCACACTACTGCTAGACCTGTCACCATAATTACTATGTCGACACAGTCATTTTTTGTCAAAATTGTTTTTTTGCCTAAATCATCTCCTCATGACTCCGACCACCGATGGTAAAATCGCCTACATGCTCAGTTGATCAGATCATGTCATTTTACCCCTTTAAGATCATCATTTCTTTGACAAATTGCCACATTCATAGGCATCAGATAAGAACCCAGCAAAGAAGAGCTAGAAGGAGATTGTTTAGTTATCAGTTTAGTTTATCAGTTTTTTATTGTTGAAACTAATATTGGTAACACTTTATTTTAAAGGTGTCTACATAAGAGTGACATGAGCGTGTCATAAACATGACATGGGATGTGTCATGAACATTAATGACACTTTGAAGTAATTAATGCTCACATGCTACTTGCCATGTGATGTTTCTGACAGGCTTGTGTCACTCTTATGTAGACACCTTCAAAATAAAGTGTTACCATATCTTGCTTAAGTCACAAAGGCAGGTTAAAAAAAAGCCTAAGTCATTTATATCTCATAAGTTACATAATTTACACACAGTGTTATTACTATGCCAATAGCCATCCTTTGTTACATCATTATTGAGTGAAATGATCAATAAATGTCATATGTTACACTTTTTGTGAAGTGTTTTGTGTACATTTGTTTGGACACGTATAATGATAACAACAAAAATAGCTGATAAGGGTTTAATTTTAAAGCCGATATCTAGACATTTTCCATGGTTTTCTAATAATAATAACCAAAATCATTATCAAAAAACCATGGAAATGTCTAGATATCAGCTCTAAAATTAAACTCTTATCAAATATTTTTGTTATTATTATTATATTTCTCCAAACAAATGTACCTTTAGTTGTACCAGGCATTAAATTAACAAGACACTGAAGAAAACAGGTCTAATAATTTTTTCCATGACTGTATTTACAGCCAAAACCACACTACTGGGCCTGTCACAATAATTACTATGTCAACTTATCGTTCGATATATAAAAATGGACACAATAGTTTTTTTCTGGACTCAATATATCGACTTTTTTGTGTTGTGTTTAAAGTAATGCTGCAAATGTTTGACAGGCAGTATGAATAACCAAAAAAACAACAACTATATTTCCGAAGCAGCCATTCCAGCTGTTTGTATGTTATTTTAATAATTAAGTAATATAATACATAATGATTATCTCATTGCAATGTTTTGTTAACAGAGCCTGAAAGTATATTGTATTTGTTTTGGTTGTAGTATATTTATGTTTTATTTATCTAGGATATTTTAATATTTCTTTTCCACATTTCAATTCCAATGTTTGATATTCTAAAAAATCAACAAAAATAGCTTTATTATACTATTACAACATTGTTATATCCTAAATGCATCATCAAGTGCACAATAACACTCACAAACCTGATATTATTTATCAGCAGCTTTTCTCCTTTTTGATGTATTTTGCTTTTGCTGTGCAAGTCTTATGTCGTCCAATATAATTTAAACATTTTAATTCCCACAAGCCTCGCATTTTATTACTGATAATCTCTTTTTAATATGCATTGGGAAGTCTCAAACACCCTGAAGTAAAAGAGGAAGTCCTCAAGATAAGATATAATAAAAACGAGATAAGTAAGGTTAAGATAAGAAAAGATAGAACTTAACTTGTTTTGGCAGAGACTGCTTGAACATTACGACAAAATAAGGATAAAAACAGTCAAGTAATAAATGTATAAACTCTATAAGGAGTATTGCTAACACCAGTGCTTAAGTACGTGAGATATATTTAGTAAAATAAGTGGAATAAAGTAGAAAAGTAATCTTGTGCATGAGGCAATACATCTATAATTAGAAAATGAACAAAAAAGGTTTTCAGGTCATTAAACATTGTGAAGTGGTTCTACTGCATTTTTAAAAGAAATAATTATTAGAGTAAAGGATTTTAGGAAGAAAATTGCCTTTTTATTGTTTTCTTATTTTAAAGAAATGTGTTTAATTTATTTTTCTAACATTCAATTATTCCTTATTATTAATTAAAAATTGCTGAGAGAAAGGCTCTCTTTTTCAGGAAAAGGGGATAATTATAATTATAATAATAATATAGATATTGAAGAAGTATACATTTATATACCTCATGTTAGCTCATGTATTGTGTTGAAGAAGTCTCTTAATAAAAATTCTGAAAACTAGTAGCGTATTGGAAAGTTACAGGTCTTGTAAACAATATCTCTGTTGTTTAGGATCGTTGGTTTGGTTGTTCTGATTTTATTTTATTTCAGTTAGGACGCTGTAAATGTTCAGCTGCGACCTGACTGCTCCTGACTCCTGGCTACACTGAAAAAAGGTAGCAACTTGCCAACCACAAGGAAGCCCCGCCCTAAATCCTCCTCTGCTTTATGGTCTATTTCACTCTCAATGGGACCATCATTTATTAAATAAACATCACGCTGCATTGAAGAAGACTTCAAACCAATGATTGAGACCATGAACTCATTATGAGTTTTTTTTAACATATTTTGACAGTAGATAATATTTATTTAAAAAACAGTTAAACCCCAAGTTGAGCAAAAATCAGCAAGATTCACGTAAGCATTATGATTACGGCCAAGAATTATGTTGATGTGCTGTACGTCCCCCTGTCCAGTTTTATTAAATACACCTGTGTTCACATGCAGCTGAAATTAAAGCTCCGCCCTAAATCTTCCTCTGCTTTATCGTCTATTTTACTCCAAATGGGATCATCATACTAAATAAACATCACACTGCATTGAAGAAGACTTCAAACTAATGATTGAGACCATGAACTCATTATGAGAATGTTTACTTAGGTCACAAATGAAGTCGGAAGTGGGCTCATTTTCTCATAGACTTCTATACAATCAGACTTCTTTTTGCAGCTAGTGGAGTCGCCCCCAGCTGGCCGTAAGAAAGAATGCAGGTTCAAGGCACTTCACTGTTGGCTTCACTTTTCAGAGCCAGCCTTTCCCACTTTTTTTTTT
The DNA here is from genome assembly GCF_030273125.1 of Centropristis striata. Lineage (NCBI taxonomy): Eukaryota > Metazoa > Chordata > Actinopteri > Perciformes > Serranidae > Centropristis > Centropristis striata. The sequence goes on from NC_081518.1 coordinate 21,173,255, forward strand.
TTTTTTTTTACATATTTTGACAGTAGATAATATTTATTTAAAAAACAGTTAAACCACAAGTTGAGCAAAAATCAGCAAGATTCACGTAAGCATTATGATTACGGCCAAGAATTATGATGATTTGCTGTATACGTCTCCTGTCCAGTTTTATTAAATAAACTCACCTGTGTTCACATGCGGCTGAAATTAAAGCGTAAACAAAAGAAACACTTCAACCTTTTGGCCTCTCTTTCATTCATAACTTAGAAACGACACATTAAGTTGTTGCTATATGTTCGGTTTCAGTTAAATATTCAATATTCTTTGGGGAAAATAATAACATATTTGTTGGTCTTTTTATGAACCAGAAAACCTTTAAACAACTGCAATATCACCGTCAGTAATCTCAAGTAACCGGACTGGAATAATTTAAAGATTCAGCATGTTGCCTTCAGAAATATCATGTGTTGACTCTTGAGCTCAGAGAAGGTTATATGGATAAAGTCCTCTTTGTCACAGTATATATAAAGGAAATATGTTATATGTTAATATGATATGGTACATTTTCTGCAGAATAACAAAAGAAACTGTTATGAATCAATTAATTCGATTAGAATTTTTTGTTAGTTTATGGAGAAATTGTAATTATCCTTTTAACACCCACCCTTTTATTTGGATTTTCCGCCCTATTTGACATAGAAAAGCCTGTAAAAAAAGAACTGTACATCCAACATGCACATATGAGGCCTCATTTGAAAGGTCAAATCTTCTAGTTTCTGGCTGAAACACAAGTAAAACTACTTCAGTTCAAAAATGGTTGCAAAAATTTAAAAAATATATATTTTTTCCTCGTCTATAATAAGTCATATTTGAATAATTACAACTAGGACATACTTTTTTGTCAGAACTTCACCACAAACTTTCTACACCTATCAACATCTGTTAGTGGGACGGATTAGCTGAACAATCGTTCACTTTGTGATAAAAGCATGAAATTTGGTAGATGTGTTGGTGAATATGTTTCGAACAAATCTGGATATTGGGCCACCTCAAAAGCGCCCCCTAGTGGCCATGGCAGGCATTTGTTATACAAATAAATCAATGATGAATAAAAACTGCCCTTTTAATAATACCAACTGGTGATGAATTGTATATTGTTGGAAAGCCTGATTAGTCACCTTTACAACGAGGTACATCTTGTAAGGATCGTGCATTCATGGAATGAGCAACGGGGCTAAACGTGTGGGTAGCACCCCCCAAAAATGTACATCCCCTGTGGGGCGGATTAGCTCAATAAATCACAAGAATTGCTTATTTTGTGATAGAAGCACACAATTTGGTGGATGTGTTGGTGGATATGTTTCAAACAAATCTGTATATTAGGCCATCGCAAATTCGCCTCCTAGTGGCCATAGCAGTCATTTTCTTCGTTAAAATTACAAAAAATATTTAAATTATTTTTTAAAATATTTAAAAAATTTAAACTGAATATACAAACGTAAATTAAAAAATGTAAATACATATTAAATTAACAAAAATCCAGTTAGACACTCTTTCAGTTATTTTTCCTGCCCCACCACAATCGGGCTAGCCATCGAGCTAGCTAGCAAATGAGCTAGCTAGCATTTGCTTCCTGGGACAAGCAGTGCAGTGGACTGTCCATCAAGGTATGTCTAAATATTTTATTTCACCTGTTATAATTATGAATAAAATATGCTATGAACATCATAAAGGCTAAAGAGAAAAACAATCATCATGGGCCTTGGCGGAAAAGTAAATTAGCAAGATAGCAAAAATAGGTACTTAAGCTAGCTAGTTAGCTTGGAACATGTATCAGTGGCTGTTGGGTGTGAAAGCTTAATAAGACACTGTTAAATTATGTCCTGTGGAATGTGGACATCCCTCTCTGCACACACACACACACACACACACACACACACACTATATGTAATGTCTCCTTTGCCCATGTGGTTCTTTTTTTCTTTTTTTAAATGTATTTTATAACTCCATCACAGTTAGTCCGGCGGCTTAGGACCAGATTTGGGAAGAAAGGGGACACGCCGGACAAAAGCACCAAAATTTTTCCACATGCTCTCTATCACCAAAGGTTTCAACTTTTGTTAGGAGCCACTTCATCAAGATTGCAGATAGGAGACGGCAGCCATATAAGCCATAAGTCTATGAGAACCAATATATCTTCCAAGCCACTTAGAAGGTCAATCTTGGTGTCAAAATATACATTTTCTGGGTCAAAGAATAATTTAAAGCTATTGAGAATATCACTGAATGACTAAATAATTTGTTGATCAAGATCTGACATGAGATGAAAGCGTACCCTTGATTTTTTTGAGCAGTGTACATGGCAGCTAATCCACACTCTCCCGTGAACATTGATTCCAAACATTTTCAACTCAGGATTCCTTGCTGCAGCACTTGAAGAGTTGCCAAGTCTGAGTGAAAATGAACATATCTATTTGATCAAATAATCATCTAGTGATATTCTCAATAGCTTTAAATGATTCCTGGACCCAGAAAATGTATATTTTGACACCAAGATTGACCTTCTAAGTGGCTTGGAAGATATAGCATTTCTCATAGACTTTATATGGCTGCCATCACCGCAATCTTGATGAAGTGGCTCCTACTAAAAATTGAAACCTATAATGATAGAGAGTATGTGGAAAAAATGTGGTGCTCTTGTCCGGCGTGTCCCCTTTATTTGGCTAAGCCGCCTGACTAAGTCACACACCTCAGTACAAGGATTTTGCCAGAAAGAGTAACCTGCTACAAGTAACCCTAGTAGAATTTTTAAAATGTATGCTTTTTTTCTCTGTCTAAATGTGTTTTGTTTTTATTGTTGCAGGTCATACAATATTGAAAATTATTTTTTCTTTTTAAGGAGCAACAGAAGAATACAAGCCAAAGAGGAGGCCGTAGCCTGTGAATGGGAATATCAAGACCTAATAAAATGTTATACAAAGTTAATGTTCTTTTCTATTAGACTGTAATAAAGCTTTTGTAACTTTAACATGTCTCTAAATTATATTTGTGGTGCTGAAAACATGAAACAGCAGCTGTAGGGTAGGCAAAGCATTCCTCGCCAGTAACCACCGGCTTTTAAATGGCCATTTTTAAAAATGGCCACCACAGCCATCAGAATTTTTTTTGCGATGGCCCAATATCCAGATTCATTAAACATGTATTCAGCCATGAGTGTACCAAATTTGATGCTTTTATCACAAAATGAACTATTGTTCAGCTAATCCGCCCCACTACACAGGGGATGCACATTTTTTGGGGTTGCTACCCACACGTTTAGCCCCGTTGCTCATTCCATGAATGCACGATCCTTACAAGCTGTACCTCGTTGTGAAGGTGACGAATCAGGCTTTCCAACAATATACAATTCATCACCAGTTGGTATTATTAAAAGGGCAGTTTTTATTCATCATTGATTTATTCGTATAACAAATGCCTGCCACGGCCACTAGGGGGCGCTTTTGAGGTGGCCCAATATCCAGATTTGTTCGAAACAAATTCACCAACACATCTACCAAATTTCATGCTTTTATCATCTGATGCTGCGTTCATCGGTGTATGAATGAATTCCTGATGGTGGCAGATGGCACCATTTAGGGTAGCCACTGCCACCAGTATGGATATACAGGTGCATCTCAATAAATTAGAGTATCATAGAAAGTTTAGTTATGTCAGTAATTCAATTCAAAAAAGTGGAAATAACACATGTCTTAACTTATTTAATTTCTTCTAATTATAATGATTGTGGCTTACATTTAATGAAGACCTAAAATTCAATGTCTCAATAAATGTGAATATTACAAAAGACCAATTTTAAAAAGTATGTTTAATATGGAAATGTTGTCCTCTGAAAAATATGTCTATATATATGCAATGCTTGGTTGGAGCTATTTGACTTGAACTACTGGAAATAGACTTTTCCATCATATTCTAATTTATTTAAATGCACCTGTATATAAATGTTTTCTGGTTATTCATGTGTTAATCATTATTCACCACCTTCGATTCATTTGAGTGAAACAACAAATAAACCACACCAGACTCATTAATTTCAAACATTTCATTATTTTCTCCACATTAACTTCGAAACAACCTCATAAACCAAAGAGTAAGAAAGAGCATGCTCGGGCATGCAATGATGTCACAACATGATGATGCCACTGGGTGCGAAGTATAAAACATACAGTAGCAGAGAGTTTCTTTTTATATCATTCATAAACTCAGGACGGTTTTTCGGTAAATCCACTGAGAGTTTTTAAAAGCTAGCGTTTATTTTACACTGCTCTCCTTGTCTCACGTAGCCTTGTGTTGCTGGATTAAAAGAGACAAGAGGGAGAAACTCACAAACTGACACCAGATTGAGCAGGCTGAACAAACATGCTGAAAAAAATCTCATCCGGCCCAAAAAGTGTCTGGAAATGACACCATAGAAACCCCATTTTTCCCTTTTTGATTGGTCCAAAAGGGGGACTGGGAGAGAGACAAAACAGTGCATGCCATTTCAGGGTGGAAGGGAGGTTTTCGTGTGTGTGCGTGTGTGTGTGTGTGTGTGTGTGTGTGTGTGTGTATGTGTGTTGGACGGGAAGGGGTGGGTCACCTTTCTTAATGTTGAAGGTTATTTGTTTCCTCTTAGCCTGGGTGTTTTATTATCTTGGGTCAGGGTTTTTTAAACAAATTTTTTAGACGGAAAATGAATAAATACGAGGCACTCAGCATTCTCTCTGTCTTGCAAACTGCAAAAAAGTAACAAACTTTGAATAATAATGACACATACACATATATAGTAGAATTAGTGGTTATAACATAACAGTCTCAAGGCTGTACAAAGGGGCAAGGCTGAACCCTCCTCAGTATGTCAGCGGTTAAATGTGTATGTGTTTTTTTTTTTCTTTTTTCTTGTCTTTTGCGTGCGAATGTGTTTCACTTAACAATAACTAAAGAAGTCCCTCAAGGTTTTTAGACTCGGTGTTGGTCGCTGATGAATCTGGTTCAGAGTCAGATTCTGTGATTTTTGATTGGACGTGAAAGTGGCGTGGCGGCTGATTTTTTTCCCCCTCAAATCTCTGCCGACACACATGAAAGTGGAAGTGTGTTTTTGTTTGAGTGTGTTGAAGTGGAAGTGACATCCAGGATGGAGTGCATACAAATGAGGACAGAACAGTGATGTTAAAGGGATAGAAAATGCACTTTTAAAACCCCACACAGCCTCATGCAATGGTTGTGTGTGCAGTTCGTAGTGGAAAAAAGAAAATAATAATGACGGAGCCCTTTAAAATGGATCTACTCTTGCAGCATAGTTCTGTATGTAGCGCATAGTGCGAAGAGGGGTTGAAGGATGGCAGATGGGGGCCAACGGGGGGCGGGGCAGAAGGCAGAAGGGGTCATTGGATGGAGTGTGTGCCGTGCTTCCTCATGATAACCAGGAAGCAAGGGTTGCTATATTCTTGTTCAGTGATGGAAAAATGGGCAAAACGGCCTGTGCCATCTCCATTATACTGATGGACACCCATGCACGTGTGTCCCGATACACCACGCTGGTTTTAAAGCTGAACTTCTTCTTTTTTTACCCCCCACCCACACTTTCTTTACTTTTCATTTCTATGTATGGTTGCAAACTCAAAAAAAAGCATCTTGAAAAGGAAACGGTGCTTTCGCAGGACCTGAAACGGGCTTGAACAGAGGTGGAAAGACCAGTAGCAACAATAGAAAGGCTCTGCTGTGTCCGTCACTCGGGCTGCGGGCTGCGGGCTCCAGTCGAATAGGCAGAATGTCCGTCTCAGTAAGTAATAATATAATATACCGTAGTTATCAATAAGTCTTAGTAGATCATACCTGTATAAGCTTAAATAAAGAAGTGAATGAAAAGAATGGCTACTCCAATATTGAGTAAAATGACCATAACCACCAGAATAGAGCTGGAGCCCTGAAACACAAGAGACAAGAAGAAGTTAATTCAGCTAATGCACAAATACTCCCAGACAGATTACAAATGAAATGGTTTTATCAACCCAACACACTTCCATTTGACTTAAGCGTCCATTCAGCATTAATGGCGAAAATAACAGCTACAGTAGAAAAATAGTGATATGCATAAGACGATAAGATAAGAAATAAGATAAGATGCCTATAAATAAAATGAATTGTTATTACTATTTTTATTATTATATCAATTAATGTAAAATGTATTCTATTAATTACCACCTACATTTATTTTTAATAAAATGTTTGGTACATTTTATGGCATGTTATTTATTTATTTATTTTTGGGCATTTTGTAGCTTTATTGATTAGGAGAGATATCAGAGGGGAAGACATGCGGGAAAGGGCTCCGAGCCGGATTCGAACCCGGGCTGCCCGCTTACGAGGACTGGGCCTCTGTGGTATGCGCTTCTACCAGGTATGCCACAGAGAACACCCTATTTATTTTATTTTTTAATTTATTTTAAATTATATGCAGCACTAAATTTGATGAATTTACTATTTATCAGACCCCAAATTAATTTAACAAGAATCAGCTGAAATAGCTCAGTTCATATTTAATTCATTCATTTTTTAAATTAATTAAATAATAATTTTAAAATAATGTATGTATTTTAAATTATTCTTTCATATTTCATTTTAATTTATATATTGATAAATTAAATTAAATATAATCATTATATATAATCAAATATTTATTTATTTATTTATGTAAATAAATAAATAAATGTATTTTTATAAAATTTTCCTCTTGGATTTTTCTAACTATTTTTTTCCTCAGACTTTACGTATTTATGAATTATTAAAAAAGAAGCATAACTTAAAATATGAATATATATATATACAAAAGTAAAATTAAAAATGAATACATGCTTACATGCTACAAGATACATTTTCAGTTAATATTTTTTAATGGTAATAAATTAACAAAAAAAATAAAAAATTGAATATGAAAATGAAATAGTAAAGCAATTAATACATTAAGTTATTAATACAAAGGTAAATAACTAAAAAAGGAAAATAAAACAGAAATATCTGTTTAAACAGACATATTGTACCTAAAAATCTCATTTTACATCCCCATTCTGTTTACTAAATGGTTCAATTATTCATTGTTATTTATTAGTTGTTGAGTGACCTTGAGTGATAAGAAAAGCACCTATAAGTAAAATGTATTATTATTATAATTATTATTATTATTATTAAATCAATTAATATCAGATTTTCTTCTATTAATTAATACCTCAATTTATTTTTAATAATATCTTTGGTACATTTGATGGCATATTCTTTTATTTTAATTTATTTATTATTTGGGAGCTTCCATACAAAACCAAAGAGTAGACAACCAATCACAATTCAATTCCAATTGTCAATCATGACATCACAGCCCTGTTTTATAGAATCACTGAATTAAAACAAAATCGGAAAGCGAACACTTGAACAAACATCAGCGTGGTGAGAACGACCTGAAATGACCATCTTTGGGAAAAATTTATTTGACCTCTACTTTGAGGTTTCAGTTTGACTCATGCATCCACTAACATGGAGGGGGCGTGGCTTATAACCTGTACTGCAGCCAGCCACCAGGGGGTGTTTTGGCTTCACTTGTGGGGAGTTATCGCCAACATACCAAACAGACAAAGTGTGCAGACTCACTGAGTTTGATTTGAGGGTGAGATGCTCTCCTTCCTGCTCCAGAGTGATGGGCTGAGACTTGAGGGGCGGGGAGAGGGTAAGGTCCCTGTGCAGCGGCCACTCCTCCAACTCTGCCCCCACATTCAGGTTGTCCAGCATCTGTACAGAGTCCATGGAACCCTCTCTGACCGGCCGAAGGCCTCTGGATCGCAGCCGGTTGTTTTTGGGGGCCGGGGACTCCGGGCCCAGCCCCCGAGACGCCTGTGAGTCCGGACACTGGAGCCTCATGTCCACCGTATAGTCATTCATCCTCTCCTCGTCCTGCTCCGTGAGGCGCGAGTGGGCGGGGCTCCACCTAAGGGTGCTCTCAGCAGTCCAGCCCCCAGTGAGGCCGTCGAGCCTTTGGTCGATTACAGCATGCTCATTAAGCTTGTGGTTGGAGGGGTTGTGCTGCTTTGGATGGTGGTTGGAGTAAACATGCTCTCGAGGGTTGTAACTAGAAGAGACATGGTCCTTTGCATTGTGATTAGAGGAGATATAATCTTGGGACTTGTGATTGGAAGAAGCATGCTCAGAAGTCTTGTGATTGGACATGTTATGTTCCAAGGCCTTGTGATTGGATAAAATGTGCACCTGCGGCTTGTAGTTGGAAGAGGCGTGCTCGCAGGCCTTGTGATTGGTGGAAGAATGATCCCATGTTTTGTGATTGGAGGACGAGTACTCCCTCGACTTGTGATTGGAAGAGGCTTGCTTGGAGGGCTTTTGGTTGGACAAGGAGTGCTCCCACGCTCTGTAGGAGGAGGCGTGCTCGCGGGACTTGTGATTGGACGAGGATTTCTCCCGTGGTTTGTGGTTGGACATCGGGGCCTGCTCGTGGCCGTTAATTTGGCCCTCCTGCTCCTCCAGGAGGGAGGGCGTGGTGGAGCGGCTGCTGCCCCCGCGGTCCGGATACATGTCATCAGTCCAATTGTTAGCCCCGCTCCTCGGCAGATCCATGCCTCGCCCCTCCACCAGCACCTGGATCTCAGCCCCGCCCTGGTCGTCCACGGCGCTCTGGCGCATGAAGCAGGCGTTTCTAGGGCGGTGGCCGTGCTTGGGCGGGCTGTGGGGGGGCGAGGTGGGCACGCTCAGCACGGGGCTGAGATCAGGTGTTATTACAGGCGGCGTGGTGTCCGGCGTGCACAGCTCCGGACTGTCTGTTCCTGTGGAGATCACCTCATGGTCTTTGTCCTTGGCGTCCTGGTGCTTAGGCCTCTGACATTCGAGCCCTGCGAAAACAGTCGGAGAATAACACCAGTGAAGTGATTTGGCACCAATCCACAGCCAGTCCATCAGAGTGTGTGTGTGTGTGTGTGTGTGTGTGTGTGTGTGTGAGTGTTATTAGCATGCAGGGTAACAAAAGGAGAGAAAAGCTGCATACAAACTGGATCTGGTGCTGGCAGTCGCTGTTGGCTCAGAGCGGATTAACCAAGTGAATACACTTGATTTCGTCTGAATTCTCAAAGGATTTAATCCTCTGTAGTTTGTTATGACATTGAAAAATTTATGTAAACACTGAGCCTCCTGTAAACCCACACATTTGATATACATTTTTATTATTTAATCCAGGTACTTACACATCCTTTTATGTCAACCTTAAATAAAGATAGGGATAAAAGCCAAAAGAAAAAATAATACTGTGTATTTTGCCACTGTATATTTCTAAATGTAAGCTAAACAAACAGCTCTGTAATGGGAGGGAGCAATGATTTTATATTTATATATTTATGCGCACTGACTGATGACATATAGCTTCATTTTCATATATATTTTAATTAACTTTAAAATAAACGTAATACCTATAATGGTGGATAAATGTAAAGCTGCAATAATAATAACATTAAAACATCAGTTAATGCAGCTTTGCATCTTGTAGAATATAATGTATATACTTAGTAATAATCATTCAAAAATCATCATTATTTGCAGGCCTATGGATTATGTTTCAGTGTTTTAGTATTAAGCAGTTTCACTGTAAATATATATAAAAAAGTTATCATATATGGAAGACAGAAGCTACCAAAATAAACACAAAAACAAAGATATGAAATAAATACAAAATTAATGCAAAACATTAAATTACAAATAAATAAATAATTTTAAAATAATAAAATAAAATATAATATGATAAAAACAAATAAAATAAAATACTATAAATAATATCAATATATGATATTCTGAGCAGCTGTGTGATTCTCTGGAGGTAAAATTGTTCACCCTTACACTCACCGTTCCCGTAGATGTGGAAGGAGGGAGAGAGCTCTTTGGCAGCGATCCGGGCCAGTCGACACTCCTCCATGGCCTTCTGCGCCACTCCTTCTGCGGCCTCCGCCTTCCCACGAGCATGGCTCATCCTGAGCAGCACAGGTAGAAACACTGCAGTCACACAGGCTGAACATGTAAAGATTTAAACTGATTCTTCTTTACATTAAGTTCCTGCCTTGTTTGGCCTCATTAGAGACAAATCTGCTCTGAGACTTATTTTCCTAATATCACATGTAGGAGATAGATATTCCAAACAAATGTACCTTTAGTTGTACCAGGCATTAAAATGAACAAGAAATTGAAGAAAACAAGGATGGTCTAATAATTTTTTCCATGATTGTAGATCTTTCTGTGCCACAAAATGTTTATCGTATATATTCAGTAATACCGTGCTGTTATACTGTATAATCAGATCAAAGAATATCTCTTTGTCTCCCACCAATTCTTTGAAACAAATGAAAAAAAAAACACCAAAACCCACAGCCACCTCATATAAATTTACTTCTAACGCTTTTTCTCAGTCATGAAGTGTGCAGCTTAGAAGGAATTATTTTCATCGTTGTGCAGTTATAAAGTCATATACTGTTATAACGTAATTCAGCACTCATGGAATGCCTTTTGTCCAATCAAATTATTTGGTTGAAACCATCCATTGCTAATGTTATCAGACATTTGAATGGGCGTTATCAACGGATATCAGCCCATAAAAATGGGACCTGTTCCACCTGCTGGCAGGTTGAGAAGGTTGTTATTAGCCCATTTAATGTTCGCTCACTGAAAACAAAGTGGTTATGTTTAGTTAAAAGGCCACTGTTTTGTGCCACAAAACCACAAACTTTTCCAAGGTTTGGGCAAAAAACTAGAAGATAAAAAAGTAAAATAAATGAACAAAAATGCCAGAAGTTAAGGTGTTACAAGGATGATGCATGAGTACCAGGAGTGACAAAGTTGCTTACTTCCAATAACATCTTAAACTTCAAAGTTTTCACACTCGTAACGTCACTTCTCTCTTGGCATTGTTCATATGGCCACTGGAGGGTGCAGCTAACCAACAGACGTTAATATAACAATGATAACAACCTACTGGCCTACCAGCAGGTCCCATACTTCCATACATGGACTGATAACCGCTGATAACGTTCATTCAATCCTCTTGATAATGTTCATATCGGGTGGTTGAAACTAACTGTTGCATAATTTTCAATATTGTGATGTTGAAAAAACCAGCAGCCGAACTGCTTTATGGCAATATTTTTTCTTATTAGGGACCGAGCACTAACGGTGCAAGGACCCTATTGTAATTGAAGGGATTATTATTAGGGACCGAGCACTAACGGTGCAAGGACCCTATTGAAATTGAAGGAATTATTAGGGACCGAGCACTAACGGTGCGAGGACCCTATTGAAATTGAAGGAATTATTATTAGGGACCGAGCACTAACGGTGCGAGGACCCTATTGAAATTGGTCCGTTTTTTATTATACTTTTTCTTCCGAAAAATGAATCGCCTTTTTGGGGGCTTTATCATATTCAAAAACTCCCCATTTTTGGAATATACATAAATCTCCACTGAAATTTACATATTCTAGTGGTCGTGGGAATGGGCGTGGCAAAATGACTCAACAGCGCCCCCTTGAAAGTCCAGAAAATTCAGCCCCTCGCACAGGAATGTCATAGAGACACGAAATTTGGTAGATAAATGTAACATGGGAAGACGCACCAAAAAGTCTCAAGAACCCATACCCTAAAACGTACAGGAAGTCGGCCATCTTGGATCGAAAATGGCGTTTCCTGCTGTTTTTGCCCATTTCCATGCTGCATACTTTAACGAACTCCTCCTACAGATTTCATCCAATTCTCTTCAAACTTGGTCAGTAGCCTCACAAGGCCTTTGGGATCAAAAGTTGTATAAATCTTTACCGCCGCTCAGACTATGTGGGCGTGGCATGGCGGCAAATTATGACGTCTTGCCATAAAACATCAGATTGTTATAAGTTTCCCATTCTTTGTCTGATCTGATCCAAACTTCTCATGCTTCATCAGAGTCCAGCCCTTAACACTTCTACATAACAATATTTCATAAAGCCCCGCCCCTTATGCTTAATCCACGCCCCCTTTCATAAAATTACCACGTTGCACACTTTAACAAACTCCTCCGACAGATTTCACCCCATGGACTTCAAACTTGCTCAGTACCATCACAAGGGCTTTGGGATCAAAAGTTGTATAAATCTTTATCGCTTGTCACACTATGTGGGCGTGGCATGGCGGCAAAATATGGCGTCTCGCCATAACACACGAGACTGTATAACTTGACCATACATTGTCCAATCTGTCCCAAATTTCACACACGTGATTAGGGTCCAGCCTGGAACACACCCACGTGTCAATATTGACACACAGTCATAGCGTCACCTGCTGGCAACAGCAAGTAACTTGTTTTATACTTAGCCCTTGCAGTAGGTTTCACGTAGAGACACGAAATTTGGCACACACATGAATCATGGGAAGACGCACCAAAAATCCTCAAGAACCCATACCCGAAAACGTACAGGAAGTCGGCCATCTTGGATTGAATATCGCACTTGTCATTGTTTTGGGCCATTTCCAGGTCACATACTTTAACGAACTCCTCCTACATATTTTATCCAATTGACTTCAAACTTGGTCAATACCATCACAAGGCCTTTGGGATCAAAAGTTGTATAAATCTTTACCGACAGTCACTCTATGTGGGCGTGGCATGGCGGCAAATTATGGCGTCTCGCCATCTTTCACGAGACTGTATAACTTGACCATACATTGTCCAATTTGTCTCAAATTTCACACACGTGATTAGGGTCCAGCCCTGAAGAAACCCACGTGTCAATATTGACACACAGTCATAGCGCCCCCTGCTGGCAACAGCAAGTAACATGTTTTACACCTACCACAAGCACAGTGGAAGGAGACACGCAATTTGGTATGCATAGGGACTGAGCCCACAGCGCTGGGTCCGACGTGCCCTCCCCCGACGGCTCCACTCTGCAAGGGCCCGTTCAGTACTGCGCGCAGTCCTAGTTATTAGGGACCGAGCACTAACGGTGCGAGGACCCTATTGTAATTGAAGGAATTATTATTATTCATCTCCCAAATGAATCGCCTTTTTGGGGGCCTTATCATATTCAAAAACTCACCATTTTTGGAATATAACTTGTTATTAGGGACCGAGCACTAACGGTGCGAGGACCCTATTGAAATTGGTCCGTTTATTATTATTATTTTTAGGGAAAGTAAATCGCTTATTTGAGGCCTTTATCATATTCAAAAACTCACCATATTTGGAATATACATAAATCAGATTTGAAATGTACGTATTCTGGTATTCGCGGGAATGGACCTTGCAAAATGACTCACTAGCGCCCCCTCAAAATTGTCAAAACATCCTCACAATATAGGTTTTTTTCACGTAGACACACAAAAGTTGGGACATATGTGTATCATGGGAATACGCACCAAAAAGCCTCAAGAACCCATACCCGAAAACGTACAGGAAGTCGGCCATCTTGGATTGAATATTGCACTTGTCATTGTTTTTGCCCATTTCCATGCCGCATACTTTAACAAACTCCTCCTACAGATTTCACCCGATTGACTTCAAACTTTGTCAGTAGCATCATAAGGCCTTTGGGATCAAAAGTTGTATAAAGCTTTATCGCCGCTCACACTATGTGGGCGTGGCATGGCGGCAAAATATGGCGTCTCCCCATAAAACACGAGATCGTTATAAGTTTTCCATTCTTTTTCCGATCTGGTCCAAACTTCTCATGCTTCATCTTAGTCCAGCCCTTAACACTTCTAAGTAACAATATTTCTGACAGCCCCGCCCCTTTTGCTTAATCCACGCCCCCTTTCATAAAATGACCACGTTGCATACTTTACATAACTCCTCCAACAGATTTAATCCCATTGACTTCAAACTTGGTCAGTACCATCACAAGGCCTTTGGGATCAAAAGTTGTATAAATCTTTACCGACGGTCACACTATGTGGGCGTGGCATGGCGGCAAAATATGGCGTCTCGCCATAACACACCAGACAGTATAGCTTGCCCGTACATTGTCCCATCTGTCCCAATTTTCTCACAGGTGATGAGGGTCCAGCCCTGAACACACCCACATGTAAATATTGACACACAGTTATAGCGCCCCCCGATGGCAACAGGAAGTAACAACTTTAACGCCTAGCCCCAGCAGTAGGTTTCACGTAGAGATACGAAATTTGGTACACACGTGCTTCATGTGGAGACGCACCAAAAAGCCTCTTGGACCCATACCTCAAACCCAACGGGAAGTCCGCCATCTTGGATTGACTATCGCACTTGTCATCGTTTTTGGCCATTTCCAGGTCGCATACTTTAACGAACTCCTCCTACAGATTTTATCCAATTGACTTCAAACTTGGTCAGTACCATCACAAGGCCTTTGGGATCAAAAGTTGTATAAATCTTTACCGACCGTCACACTATGTGGGCGTGGCATGGCGGCAAAATATGGCATTTCGCCATCTAACACCAGACTGAATAACTTGACCATACATTGTCCAATTTGTCCCAAATTTCACACGCGTGATTAGGGTCCAGCCCAGAACACACCCACGTGTCAATATTGACACACAGTTATAGCGCCCCCCGATGGCAACAGGAAGTAACAACTTTAACGCCTAGCCCCAGCAGTAGGTTTCACGTAGAGATACGAAATTTGGTACACACGTGCTTCATGTGGAGACGCACCAAAAAGCCTCTTGGACCCATACCTCAAACCCAACGGGAAGTCCGCCATCTTGGATTGACTATCGCACTTGTCATCGTTTTTGGCCATTTCCAGGTCGCATACTTTAACGAACTCCTCCTACAGATTTTATCCAATTGACTTCAAACTTGGTCAGTACCATCACAAGGCCTTTGGGATCAAAAGTTGTATAAATCTTTACCGACCGTCACACTATGTGGGCGTGGCATGGCGGCAAAATATGGCATCTCGCCATCTAACACCAGACTGAATAACTTGACCATACATTGTCCAATTTGTCCCAAATTTCACACGCGTGATTAGGGTCCAGCCCAGAACACACCCACGTGTCAATATTGACACACAGTCATCGCCACCACCAGTGTAGGTATAATTTATTTATAAATATTTACCAATCTACGTGTGGAATTTAATTTATGTACATGAAGATTTACATGTCTAATTACAATATGAAAGTAAATCTGATGAGAGAAAGCAGTAAGAACATTTGGGCGACGACCTTAAAAGTACATCTGTATTTTTACTGTACTGTATTTTATTGTGAAGGACAGAAGTACGGTCCGGGTGTGTTGATAACGATGGCTGATAACGGTGATATTTATTTGGCTTATCCAGAAACATCCAATTTCCCTCGAAAAACTCAGCAGCCCCAACAGCAAAGAGATCCAAGTGTCCGATTTGCGATACAGTTAGCGTACGGCTAATTCACTGGTGTTAGCGTCCTTTTGCCGACTCTGGTAAACTTGAGGCTAAAGTACACGGTTAAAACAATATACAGTTCAAAAGATAAGTAGTTAGACTTTGGTTTCACAGAATTTAATTAATTGGAAGCATAACAAGATAATTTATATTAGTAGTTAATGTGAAATTTTGATAAAATCTTAGCCGAAGTGTGTCCGATTTGGGATACAGTTACGCTAGACGATATTTCATGGTCTGATTCTTGATTCTTGGTAGTAAAGCTGTAGCGAACCATAGAGACAATATTTTTCTGACATGGAGTATAAAAAAGTAGGTTTTCCAATTTGGTTATTTCTTAATGATTATTTATTGACGGAATTACCACCAAACATGTTGAATTGTGTATCGAGTTGTGAAACTATCTATTTCTAGACAGATTTTGGCGGTATCGCCCAGCCGTAGATCAATATTTCCTACATTTGTTGCTAAAAGTGAGCGTATTACCTCGACATGGCGATCTCGGCCTTCTGCCTAGAGATGTCTGCAGCCTTCTCCGCGGCCTCCACTGCTCGGTCCACCTTCTCTCTGATCTTACTGGCCCTCAGTGGGATCAGGTTCTTGCGTTTCCCGCTCACCAGCGTGTTCTGCTTGTACTTGCCCTCCTCCTTGGTGCCGTCGGGGAAGGTGGTGCAGCCGTAGCCGTGCCTCTTGTTCGCCGCCCATTCGCCCTCGTAATGCAGGCCGTCAGAGCGCCGGCTCACACCCCAGCCCGCCCTCTGGTCGCTCCGCCACTCTCCGGCGTACATTTCAGTGACGGTGGCGTCCACGGGGGCGCCCTGCTCGCTCTCGCTAGCGTTGGAGTGGATGTCGGACGCGGCGGAGCTGACGGTGCTCATGCCCGCCTCGCTGCAGAACGAGCTCTGCTTGCTGAGCTGACTGGCCAGCGAGCTTTTGGACTCAGAGCGCCGCAGCTTCAGGCCGCTCAGGATTGACTGCCGGAAGCGGCCTTTCCTCTTCCTCTGGCGCTCGGCTTCGCTCGGCGCCGTCAGAGCGAACCCGCCGCGGCCCACAGGGCTTCCCGCCAGCCCGGCCACCACTCCATCGGTGGGCGTGGTGGCGCTGCCATCCTCCAGCACAGCCGGAGGGCCGTGGCTGTGCTCGGAGCGGAGCGAGTTTATGGATGTTCGCAGAGGGAAGAGGATGACGGCCGCCATGCCGTACGGGACACTCTGCCGCACGCCATAGCCGTGACGCATCCCGCCCAGCCACTGGCCCTGGTAGGTTCCTGAGAGACAAACAGAGACAACTACAGTCAGATTTATGTCCTTTTTAAAAGAAGTTATGCTACCTGCATGGTTATGCAATGTTTATCTGTCCTCCACTTTTGTCCAAACTGAAATATCTCAGCAACTACAGATCACTGTGAAACTTTTATGAAATTTTCTCCAGCAACCACAGCAGGTCAAAGTCTTTACTTGTTGTTTAAAATCTAACTAAAATGTAAGGACTTCTTGTCTGTTTGTCCTTCAATTAACTCAACAACCGTTCATCCGATCAACGTCACATTAGGTGGGTTTCTTCCTGAGAACACAAGGACGTGCAGTGTCTCCTGAGTCCTGCAGGACATATGTATTCATATATATGCAAATGCACTCTCGCTAAAGTTCATCCAAGAACAGATAAAGAAAGAGAGACCAGAAAAACGGAGATGCAACATTGCAGCAAACTCAACTATTTTAAGCACCAGAGAACTTTTGGAATGAACAATTAACCCACAAAAGCACATTGATGAGTGTGAAATTGTTAAAATACAGTCAAGGGAAAAAAAATTAGACCACCCTTGTTTTCTCCTTGCTTTCTTGTTGATTTTAATGCCTGGAACAACTAAAGGTACATTTGTTTGGACAAATATAATGACAACAATAAAAATAGCTGATAAGAGTTTAATTGGGTTATTATTAAACGTGACAGATGAATACATACAGTAATCTTCCACGGTGAGGTCGATTTATTGTGAAATGCAACAGATGTATGTGTTTGTCCTTCCTGTGTGTGTGAGGGTTTATGTGGCTGCTACTCGACACCAGAAATTCTCTCTCTCTTTAAAAATAATTCACTGCCAAACTGAGGCATGTTGGCACGACACGAAAGCTGAGGAAATAAGTCAGAGAAACCAAGAATAACACCAGATATGTTGGCATTTCCTCGTCTGCAGACAAGAACATATGCACTTTCTAAAAACTGACCAAAAAGATATTTATTTTATCAGGAGAATCTGACATCTTTGCACCAGAGCTGTTTAAGATTTGGCTTTAAGGAGAGGTGATTGTCTTGAACCCTCCGTCCTCTCCTCAGGTCCCACAGGGGGTCAGAACCAGAGGTGAAGCAGCTTCAAAACACTCGACAGCCTCCTGTTCAACTTGCGGCTCGTCAGTTTCATTTACAGCAGCAGCTTCTGCTGACAAAACTACCAGAGTTTTCTGTCATGAAAGTTATTTTACCAGCTGTCTACACTTCCCTCACACAACCTGCGCTCAGCCTCAGTCAAGAAAACTGACACCAGAGCTACATCTAATGATTATTTTATTAATTAATCCTCCTGTTATTTCAAACCCTAAAGCTGAATGTATCACATTTGATATACAAGTTTTTGAGACCTCTACATCATCAGTGTGATATTTTTTTTCCTGAAAAACCGGATGTATACAATCAGATACATGTAGGAGCTAGATAATCCACCAGGGATCAATAATTGATGCATCAGACCTTCACTATATATATATATATATATATATATATATATATATATATATATATGGTAAATGGAAATGGTAAATGGACTACACTACAGACTGCGCTCATTCACCCTTTCACACACACATTCATACTGGTGGCAGAGCAATTTGGGGTTCAGTATCTTGCTCAAGGATACTTCGACATGTAGGCTGCGATGGTCAGGGATCGAACCATCAACCCTTCGGTTGGGGGCCAACCAACTCTCCCAACTGAGCCACAGCCACCCCATATATATGTAACAAGGCTAATATATAATATAAAATTGTACAGAAATATTGCAAATAAGATAGTTATTTAGTTTTCATTTCTTGTATTATAATTTCCCAAAATCTGTATATATAGTTCTTACCTGACATGTTATCCTCTTTAGTCTGCTTGTGCTTGTGTTTCATTAAGCTCCTGTAATCCACGTCATTTTTGTGTGTCCGTTTACTGTATATATATTGGATCCTCGCGCGTACCTCTGCCCGTTTGTAACTGTTGATGGCAGAGGTAAGCTGCATTTCTTTCCTGTGTATGTCCGTTAATTGACCGTTATGCTTAAATGTTGTTTTAAATGTCAAAATCTGTAATATACTTTTGTACATTTGTGTAGGAGCTGAAGTTGAGGGCAGGACTAACTGGAAATTGTTTATTTTAATTGTATCTGTCAGGTATGTTTTGTTCATTTAATACGCCCGTTTGTAACTGTTGATGGCAGAGGAGCTGAATGAGGGAAGGACTAACTGGAGATTGTTTTTGTTAATTGTATCTGTCAGGCTGTGAGAATAAACGGAGATCGCCTCCAAAAGGAAAACTGGTCTGAGCGTCAACTTTACACAACGCAGAGTAGCCTCCACCGGTTACACTTGGTGCCGTCCGACCCGTTGGATCTCCGATCGGCGCTTGTCCGGTCCACCGGGATCCATCTGAGATTCTCCGAATCCATCAGATTCCCGCTTCTCCTCCTCCTCCGGCTGTGTGGCCTCCGCGAGCTACGCGCGCCCCCGAGTGCGCGCGAGGTGTGTTAATTAGAACGTGGGATTAGAGGAGCGCTTTTACGCTCTTTCTGAAGTGTGTGCTTTGTTGTTTTCATGCTATTCTCACTTTGAGGGTCTTTTGTGGCCAGTAAATGCATAAAAGGGTCACTTTTAAAAAATATATAAATTAAAAGGGAATATTTCTGGAACTGTATATGGGAAAGGTGATTTTTTTTTGTGTGTGTATTCAAAGTGTATGAGGTGATAATTTACTTATTTTTTATTCAAAATTTAAACGGTCTATTTGTTTTATATCAGGGCTGAGACTATTTGCATTCATATTTTAATTTTGTCTGCATCCTGGGGTTTTCATGTTCCTTGGTTATACTGTGCTGTGCTAAGTCATACTGTTAAATGATACATATCTGCCAATTGTTTGCATTCAGTTTGGGTGATATCTAGTTTTTCCTTTCTATGAAAGTCTGTAATGTCAGGGGGAGATACATTTAGGGTTGGCAGCATGGCTGGTCGTGGACATGACATCACCCTTGGGATGGGGAGGGGTCAGCAGATTGCTTCACTGAGTTTTGGTAGGGGTAGACTTATGTCACCCGGTGTTCTCAACTACACAGCTGATCAGTCAGTTATTAACCCATCATTAGCCCCCACTGCCAGTTCGACACCTATTGTCCCATCAGACCCTAAGCCTACACAAGTCATCTCTGTTGAAGCTTTTGGAGACATGATTGCAGATTTGGCTAAACAGATTGGAGATAACATCTCAGCCAGCCTTAGCAGTATGCACCAGCCCACTGATGCCCAGCCTCAGTCCCCTGTAGGTCAGTCATTCAGTAAAAGTGACTTATCACATTTAAAAGTAGTTGTGCAGTCCGACACCAAAGCTCCACCTTACTTTAGGGGTGACCATACTGACACATTCTCTGTGCATGAATGGGAGGACATGATGAAATGTTACTTGAACAGGGTGAAATGTGACACACACAAAGACACGTTTGACCTGATGATGTCAAGGCTGACAGGCAAAGCGAGGGATGTGGTGAGGGTGTCACTCCGCAGCCGTCCTGAACTAAGTGCCACTGACTTACCCATGGCTGTGTTTGACATATTAAAGGGTAACTTTAGTGAGCTTTCATACTCCAATCTGCCCATGAAAGATTTCTATAGTACCATTCCCCATGCTAGTGAAAGTGCTATGGATTACTGGATTCGCCTTAACAAGTCCATCGATGCTGCTGACGAGTGTCTTCGGAGGAGGGGCAGGTCTGTGGAGGACCCCAGTGCTGAAGTGGTCATGATGTTCATTAATCACTGTCCCGATCCCAGTCTTGCCATGTCATTCCAGCTGAAGGCGCCTGAGCAATGGACTGCAGCTGAGGTCCAGGAGCGTTTGGATAGTCACACAAGAAATGTGAGGAAGACACAAGCTAAGTCCCAATACCCAGCGTGTTTCTCAGCTTGCAGTCAGAGCCCTATGACAGATTCCTTCCATCCTGCATACCCCTGTGTGTCTCAGACCGCTTCAGTGGCATGCCAGTCAAACCCCCCTCCAACCTCTCTGACTGCTTCTATGCAGGCCTACAGTCAGCCTCGACTGGACAATGTAACTGTGAGCCCCCACATCACCTCATTGCCTCCTCCTGCTGCTGTCTTTGATCCTCCTGCTGCAATTTGTACATCAACCAAGGAGCCTGGTGTTCCAGAGCTGGTGACTATGTTTGACAAAGTTCTGTCATTGTGCTCTGCTTCCCTTGCAAGCAGCCAAAACCCAGTTAATCGTCAGCCATACACCCATCAGCCTACCAACCGTCAGCCAAATCATCGCCAGGGTAACCGACCCCGTAATCACCAGGGTTCTGTCACCACTACATGCAGGGTCTGTGGTTCAGCCGACCACACGACCCATGCACACTGCAGACTTTACAGATTGTGTCTCAACTGCTTCAGTCCCGGTCACATAAGGCACGAGTGCCCACAAGCCTCACGTTCCCCAGCCATCCCTCCCCCTTCACCCTCCGATGCTGCTTTAAACTAGCTCGCCCGTGTGATGAGAGGGGTAGCAGGGGCAGTGCTGGTGTAACCCTCAGTGAAGAAAATGATTTGCAGTCTATGTATGTGAACTGTCGTAGTGATCTACCTGATGATAATACAGTGATTTTTGTGGGGTCGCACAGGGTGGTAGGAGCTAGTGAACTGTTTTATGCTCCGGTGACCGTCGATGGCCAGTCTACCTTGAGAGGGATGCTTGATTCAGGGAGCATGTCATGCACGCTCAGTAAAGAGGCAGAGTCCAGGCTTATAGCTGCTGGTGTTCTCCTGAATCCTCAACCTGTGCCTGAGAAGGTGGTCTTGGTTGGCTGTGGTGGCCTTATAACACAGCCAACATGTATCTATGAAATGAACATTGAGATTTTTGGATCTGAATTCACTGTGCCCACCTTCCTTGTCCCAGGACAGAGGGACGAGCTCATCATTGGAAGCAATGTTATCAGACCCATAATACAGAGGATGAAATCTGATGAGCAATACTGGAAGCTCATATGTTCGAACACCTCAGACCCAGAGTGTGAGCAGTTCCTCCAAATGCTCAGTTGCATAACTCGCTGGTCTGGTCCTGAACCCCCTGACAAGGTTGGCACCGTCAGATTGCAGCAGGCTATCACCCTTGCACCTCAGCAGGAGTATCTGGTTTGGGGAAAGCTGCCCAGTAGTGCTCCTGTGTCACCAGGGAGCACTATAATCGTGGAGCCCACCTCCTCCCGCTCAGCTCCAAGAGACATCATCGTCGGGCGGGTCGTAGCGCCCATGTGGGGTGATCGCTGGGTCGCTATGAAGATCCTCAACCCCACGATGAAACCTGTGGTGCTACGCCGCAATACCAAAGTAGCTGATGTTTTCCCCTGTGTTGCTGTGGAGGACCTTCCTATCTCCCAGGGTGTAAGCAGACCACAGGCTGATCAGGCGTCTAAACCAGCCTCCAAGCCAGGTTCCACCTGTGACCCCCTCCAACGTCTCAAGGACTGTGGATTGGCAGACATAGACTTTGAGGGCTGTGAGGTAGCAGATGAGTGTAAACAGCGGCTGGCTAACCTTGTGCTTACTTACAAGGATGTCTTCTCCAAAGATAAGCTGGACTGTGGGGAAGCAAAGGGTTTTGTCCATCGAATCCACCTCACCGATGATCGTCCCTTCCGGCTGCCCTATCGCCGTGTCCCTCCAGCACACTATCACAAACTGAGAGAGGTGTTGTCTGAGATGGAGATGAAAGGCATCATCAGTAAGTCAGTCAGTGAGTATGCCTCCCCACTGGTCCTGGTGTGGAAGAAGTCAGGAGAATTGAGGATCTGCACCGACTTTCGCTGGCTTAATGCCAAGACAGTCAAGGATGCACACCCGCTGCCTCACCAGGCTGACTGCCTTGCTGCCCTTGGGGGGAATGCCTTTTTCAGCACCATGGATCTTACATCGGGCTTCTACAACATCCCCCTTCATGAGTCTGACAGACGATACACAGCCTTTACAACACCCTTAGGCTTGTATGAGTATAATAGGCTTCCCCAGGGGCTATGCAACAGTCCTGCATCCTTTATGCGGATGATGATGAGTGTCTTCGGAGACCTGAACTTCTCTAGCCTCCTCTGCTACCTGGATGACCTGCTCGTTTTTGCTCCATCAGAGGAGGAAGCCCTAAGTCGGCTGGAGACCGTCTTCTCCCGTCTCCGAGCCAACAACCTGAAGCTATCTCAAAAGAAGTGCCACTTCCTTCGCAGGTCTGTGCGGTTCCTGGGCCATGTGGTGGACAGCCATGGGGTCTCAGTCGACAGGGAGAAAGTGGAGGTCATCTCGGCTTTCAGGAAGGAAGACCTAATGGACGTTGACGGCTGCACTCCATCTCAGCGAAAGGTCAAGTCTTTCCTTGGGATGGCACTGTACTACCAGCATTTCATTCCTGGCTGCTCTTCTATCGCAAAGCCTCTTTATGCTCTGACTGCGGGGAAGAAGAGGAGTATTAAAGGAGCCTCTGGTCGACGGAGAGCCGGTACCTTCCGGAAACTGACTCCTCAGGATTGGACTCCTGCCTGTGATGATGCGTTTGAACTATTGAAGTGTGCTCTCCTCAACAGTGTAGTGCTGGCACACCCAGACTTTGATAGGCCTTTCATCCTCTCCACCGATGCCTCCCTTGATGGTCTGGGTGCTGTCCTGTCCCAGGTGCCTGCTGATGAGGAAATAGCAAGGCCCATCGCATTTGCAAGCAAGTCTCTCAGTCGCAGCCAACTCAACTATCCTGCTCACAGACTTGAGTTCTTGGCCCTCAAGTGGGCGGTCTGTGATAAGTTCAGCCATTGGCTCAAGGGCCACAGATTCACAGTTTGGTCGGACAACAATCCTCTCACATATATCCTGACCAAGCCCAAGCTTGATGCCTGTGAGCAGCGGTGGGTCTCAAAGCTGGCTCCATATTCATTTGAGATCAAACATATTCCCGGCAGGTTGAATGTGGTTGCGGATGCTCTCAGCAGGGAACCATTTGTGAAGCCTCTGAGGCAGCGGTTGCTGCATGAGCCTTACTCTAAGCTGCTGGACCAGGTCTGTAATGTCAGTGATGGATGTGTGCAGGACTCCTTCCGCCTCACTTGCCAGCCTCAGGCACTGGGGTCCCCACCTCCTTCCACTACACTTGATGTCTCAATGTCTGAGGATGAAGTCTCCTCCATCCTGTCCTCTTTTGACGAGTGGGATTCTGTCCCCAGGCAGCGTGCAGCATCTCTTGCCGACCATCTCACCTCCTTGGAACCCCCTGGCCAGGATGCATTGCCATCTTTGTCTCTTGCAGACCTGCAGTCTCACCAACAACAAGACCCAGTCATCTCAAGGGCTGCTCACTATGTGGACAGGAAACGTAGGCCCTCCAGGCGTGAACGCTGCAATGAAAGTAATCAAACTCTGAGAGTCCTTAAGCAGTGGGATAAACTGACACTCATGAACGGCATCCTCTATAGGGTCACAAAGGACCCCCTGACGAAGCAGAAAAGATTCCAGTTCATTGTACCTGAAACCCTGAAGGAAGAGGCATTGTCTGGTGTTCATGACCATGCTGGTCATCAGGGTCAGCCCCGCACGCTTTCCCTGGCTCGTCAGCGGTTCTTCTGGTGTGATATGGAAGGAGATGTTCGTGATCATGTGAGGAACTGCCACAGATGTATTCTTAGCAAGACCCCTGAGCCTTCGGCAAGAGCCCCAATGGAGAGCATTAAGACATCTGCCCCTCTGGAGCTTGTGAGTGTTGACTTTTGGTCTGCTGAAGACAGTAACAACAAGTCTGTGGATGTTCTCGTCATCACTGATCACTTCACTAAGCTGGCACATGCTTTTCCCTGTCAGGATCAGACTGCCAAGAGAGTGGCTAAGAAACTGTGGGAAAACTTTTTCTGTGTTTATGGCTTCCCTCAGCGCCTCCATTCCGACCAAGGAGCCACATTTGAAAGTGAGCTGGTTGCTGAGCTGCTGGAGTTGTCGGGGGTCAACAAGTCCCATACCTCACCTTACCATCCAATGGGTAACGGCGGCACAGAAAGGTTTAATCGCACCCTGGGTAACATGTTGAGATCTCTGCCCCCACGTTCAAAACAGAAATGGCCGCAAATGATCCAGACTATGACCTTTGTTTACAACTGTACCGTTCATGAGACCACCGGGTTTGCGCCTTTCTATTTGATGTTTGGGAGGGTCCCCAGGCTACCAGTTGATCTTCTCTTTAAGAATGTGCTGCATGATGGGACTGTCTGTGACTATAATGCTTATGTGACCTCCCTTTTGGACGACCTGCACTGTGCCATGGCACTGGCTCAGAAGAACTGCACCGCTGAGCAGAAACATCAGTGTGACCAGTACAACAAACGGGTCAAAGGTCAACCTCTGTCTCTTGGTGACAAGGTGCTATTGGCAAACAAAGGTGTCAAGGGGAAGCATAAGCTTTCTGACAAGTGGATGCCTGTTGTTTACACAGTGGTAGCCTCAAAACCTGCCTTACACATCTATAGGATCAGGGATCGCGAAGGAAGGGAGCGTGTTGTCCATCGGAACCTGCTGCTTCAGGTTAGCTTCCTGCCCCTGGATGAGGCTTTGGACGATGAAACTGCCCATGTGTCCATACCTGCTGCTAGCTTGGCCAATGCTCCTGTCACAACTGAATGGCATGATAATGAGGCGTCTGTGTCAGAGACTGCGCCTGAAACACCTGAGCCGTCCCTTGCTGGTTCCCTCTCGAGCGCTGCTGACTGTGATGATAGCCGCACTGCCTCATGGGTCTGTGAGCAGTCCTCCATTAATGGATCAGCTGGTTCAGAGTGTCCCCTGTCTCCCTCTGTGGTTGTTTCCCTTGCTTCTGATGGTCCTGCCACCCCCGCAGATTCCTCAATCACACTCCCCGCTTCCCTGCCACGACCCCTGACTGCCCATTCTGATCCACCTCAGGCTCCAAATGCTGGTGGACTTTTCACTTCTCGGTTTGGCAGAGCTATTAGACCAGTGTGTCGTTTGATTGAGTCCATGGTACAACTAGAGTCTTTTCTGGGGGTTGAACCGAGCCCCACTGCTGTTATTCATGTGTGAACAGTAAATGTAGTTGAAGTAACATGCTAGTAGCATGTGTATTTTTGAATTTTTTTGTATTTATTTTTTTTAACAGAGAACATGTTTGGGTCACTCTGTGTACTGTGCTGATTTGCTGCTGTATGATGGTATTTCTTTTAATGTGCCCACATGGTGTGGCCGTAATATGTGTGGTGTATAAGGCATCTCACTTTGTCTATGGAGTGTTATGAGTTCTTGCTAGGCGCCGAGCAGTGCTCTAATTCTCTTATCCTTTAAGTAGGAAGCTCATGTTGCTGGTCCATTGCACTTTGTTTTGGTTGTGTCTTCTTTACGGCAAATGTGTTTTTGTGATTGTGGATTGTTTTGCTATCCAGAATTTTGTGTAATTCTAGGGGGGAGAGTGTAACAAGGCTAATATATAATATAAAATTGTACAGAAATATTGCAAATAAGATAGTTATTTAGTTTTCATTTCTTGTATTATAATTTCCCAAAATCTGTATATATAGTTCTTACCTGACATGTTATCCTCTTTAGTCTGCTTGTGCTTGTGTTTCATTAAGCTCCTGTAATCCACGTCATTTTTGTGTGTCCGTTTACTGTATATATATTGGATCCTCGCGCGTACCTCTGCCCGTTTGTAACTGTTGATGGCAGAGGTAAGCTGCATTTCTTTCCTGTGTATGTCCGTTAATTGACCGTTATGCTTAAATGTTGTTTTAAATGTCAAAATCTGTAATATACTTTTGTACATTTGTGTAGGAGCTGAAGTTGAGGGCAGGACTAACTGGAAATTGTTTATTTTAATTGTATCTGTCAGGTATGTTTTGTTCATTTAATACGCCCGTTTGTAACTGTTGATGGCAGAGGAGCTGAATGAGGGAAGGACTAACTGGAGATTGTTTTTGTTAATTGTATCTGTCAGGCTGTGAGAATAAACGGAGATCGCCTCCAAAAGGAAAACTGGTCTGAGCGTCAACTTTACACAACGCAGAGTAGCCTCCACCGGTTACATATATATATATATATATATATATATATATATATATATATATATATATATATATATATATATATATATATATATATATATATATATATATATATATATATATATATATATATATATATGTGTTTGGTAGATTATTTTGATGTGGTAACAAAGCTTTTTGGCAATAAATCTTATACCGTTGGAAAGCCTGAAGCCTTCCCCTACCACATGTGTAAGGAACATCCATTTGTGGGATTAGCAGCAGAGCTGAGTATGTAGGTAGCGCCAAAGAAAAATGTGCCAAATCTTCTCTGCCAATGCCTAGGCTACTTTGCCATTGACTCTTGTTTGGTGTTTGGTGGATTGGATGATTGAAGTTTGAAGAAACAAGACATATTGGCAATTTAACAATTTATTAATTTAAGGAACATGAGCCTCAGTAGCATGTGGAATAACCATATACAGCCTGGCACGTCCTCCTCATGCTGGTCACCAGCCTGGCACCTCCTCCTCATGCTGGTCACCAGTCACATGCTGCTGTGGGATGGCCTCCCATTCTTCAACCAGCATTTGTCGTAAGTCAGCCAACCTGGTTGTGTTGGTCACTCTGGCACGAACAGCACCAATCAAGTTTCTGATTGGCACCTGATTGGCATCACCTGGGAGTACCAAAAGCTCAAAATAAGAGTCAATAGCAACAGCAAAATAATGAGAAGATTTGGCACATTTTTCTTGGGCACAGCCTACATACTCAGCTCTGCTGCTTATCCCACAAATGCATGTTCCTTACAAATGTGTTACCATTTAAAAGGGGAGGCTTCAGGCTTTCCAACGGTATAAGATTTATTGCCAAAAAGCATTGTTACAATAACAAAATAATCTACCCAACACAAATTGCTTACTTACTTACTTTTTGTGCGTAGTTTATATATATATATATATATATATATATATATATATATATGCATTTGTCGGCAGGTTCAGTAAACACTCCAGTTTAAAAAGATGGAAATTAATAATTAATTATTATTAATTATTTCATGGTTCAGGCTTTATAGGGTTAAAAATCTAAAAACGAAAAAAATTAGCTGTAATCAACATATAAAATGAAAATGGTTCATTTCACATATTTGCATGTTTATATTAAATAGGTACTGTTCAATGATCAATCTGACCCTGAACAGGAGAGCTGACTCGTGGTAATTTATCAACTCACTCCATAAATGTCATATAAAACATTGTATTTTATATGAAGGTATTTCCAATGTATATAAACATTTTTTAACATGCATTTGTTAATGATAAATTTGTGAATTATCCTCGTTGAACCTCATCTGTGAGAGGTAAAGAACACCACTGCACTAAATATTGATTGAGATGGTTAGTCATCATAAAATATAAACAACGTTTATGTGGATTTTTTGGTTTCTGACACTTTTAAATAATGCCCCGGGTAAAATTGACCCACAAACACTATTGCTGTTCCTGAGAAGTGAAAATAATAGGGGTGTAACTGTTGAATCATTTAGTCTCTAAAATGTTAGAAAATTGTCCAAAACTCAAACATTTTATGTTTACAAAGATATAAATGATGTAAAACAGAGAATAGCAGCAATTCTCACATTTTACAAACTGAAACTACAGAAACTGTGTTTTTGTTTGAAAAGTAATTCAAAGGATTAATTGATAATCACAATAGTTGCAGATTGATTTAACTTGACCTTAATCATTTGTGTGCATAAATTAACAGAACAAACACTAAATCTAGTCAAAATCCAGAGGGAAATATTGTATATTTCAATGCTAGTTTAATCAAGTCAACATCTGATGCAGGACTTTCACTTGTCAGAGTGTTTCTATACTGTGGTTTTCCTACTTTAACTTGAGTAAATAGTCTGAGATCCTGAGTCATTTCCTGCTGATTACATTTGGTTAAATGTCGATAATATTACTGATATTTACAGTTGTTTTGTTCTGTTGAAGAGAAGGGAACAAACAGCTTTGTAGCAGCATGATTACAGCATTTA
This sequence comes from Centropristis striata, assembly GCF_030273125.1. NCBI lineage: Eukaryota > Metazoa > Chordata > Actinopteri > Perciformes > Serranidae > Centropristis > Centropristis striata. The sequence continues at coordinate 21,202,053 of NC_081518.1, forward strand.
AATTATTGTGGTGATTACTTGTTTTAGGAAATGACAATTGAAGTTTGGGTGTTTCCTCCATTACACAGTGAAATGTGTTGCAGAGAAGTAGCTTTAAACTTCAGACTGAAAACAGGTTGAAAAAGATTCAGTGACAAGTCACAAATAATATTACAAGTGATTACTAAAACAGTAAGTAAAGGTGCAATGTTGAAGGTAAGAATGCTGGAAAACAGATTATAATCACATTTAGAATAACGTTACTGTCCGTAATGTTCCTATATTTTAATCCAACCTTTGTCTCCATGATACAAACCCGGTTACCGTTTTCAAATAACTCTACCAGCTAATGTTAGGAAGCGATCAGATCCATGCAGTGCAGCTGAGCTACAGCAAAGATCCTGGATAGATTACGAGCATTACAAGCTTCTCCACTGTGAAATCATCAATCAACATTTGTTGTCTCCTGATCAGGCGTGGTCTCCTTTCCCACCTCTCGTTTGGAAGTATTTTGAATGACAAGAATAATTTATCAAAATACTATATATTTACAACAACTAAAAGTCACACTTAACGTTGTGAAAATGAGTTAGCCAGGACGTTTCATGGCCTAGAGCAGGCATGTCCAAACTATTCCACAAAGGGCCGTGTGGCTGCAGGTTTTCGTTCCAACCAAGCAGCAGCACACCAGACTTGACTCAGTTAATCAACTGATCTCAGTCTTCAGACAGTTGATTGGTCAAACTGTGTGCTTTTGCTTGGTTGAAACGAAAACCTGCAGCCACACGGCCCTTTGTGGAATAGTTTGGACATGCCTGGCCTAGAGGGTCGCTGATTGCTCCTAAGCAATTTTTGTCATAAATGGCCAAATTTTAAAATGCTTAAAATGGGTCAATTATAGCCTGTTAATACATGTGGGACTATAATTTGTCCAAAAACGAAGAAAAACACCATATTATGCGATGTCCAATCCTGGGAAAAAAAATGTCATATGTTGTATGCATAGACTATATAAATAATGGACGTAGTGACCGTGACGTCACCTGTTGGTTTGTGGCCCGTTTGAGGCATCAAGTTCAGCGTTACACTCATCGGCATCTTGTTTCCGATACAGGGAGCAGACCATATCTGGACTGTGGAGGAGCGAGAGGGATCTGATCACTGACTACAGCCTCTCTACACCTCAACCTGACTGAGAGAAGCTGATGCTAATTCATGTTAGCATTAATTGGAGCATTAACTGGGATGTTAGTTTTGGCTAGCAAAAAATAAAAACAAAACTTATGTTACTTACCTCACAAAACTGAACAGAGACTCCTTTGAGTGTCTGTTAGTCCAACCAAACGCTGAACAAGACATTTTATTGAACAAAACATTCAAATAAACTGTCATTAAGTGAAAATACAGTGAAAGGGTCAAAGTTATGAGACAAACCGCTAAACGTCCTTTTTTATTTCTATATAACTTTCTATATAACTTTATTTACAAGTTGCCGTGGATACGCATTGTTCTGCTTCTCTCCTGATGACGGCTCGCCTTGTTAGTGACCTGTCAATCAAAGGTAGCCACGCCCAAATCATAAGATTCTTTATCTTCTATTTTCTTCTAAATTGAACCATTATTAGAACTATTAACATCAAATTGTCTTGAAGAAGATTTTTTACTAGTGATTGAGACCATAGTGTTTCTGAGGTAATAAATCAAGTGAGAAGTTTTCTCATTTTGCATTGAAATTAATCAACAGAAATCTTTCTGCAGCCAAACTTAGCGCCCCCTGCTGGAATTTCCGGTAGAATGCAGCTTAAGGCACTTCCTGGTTTGCCTCCCTACTCAGACCCGGAGGTTGCCGCCTGGTCATGTGTCGATTTTTTTCAAATTTTAAAATGCCTAAAAATGCTAGAAATTGGTCAATTATAGTTTGTTGATACATATTAGAGCATCATATGGACAGAAGTTATCGAAAAACACCATATTATGGGATTATAGGATGTTTTAAAATGACTAAATATGCTTAAAATGAGCCACATGAGGCTCTGGAGCCGCGGGCTGCCTAACCCTGAATTAGTATATTGGAAACTTTATTAAAATACTTGTGAATGTTTTACAATCTTTTACATGCACTGCCAGTTTTTACAAGTTTTCCCAGTTTGCACTATGACCGTACTACTCTTCTACTTCTTGTTGAGTCTAATTTCTCATATTTTCTTTTATCACTGCTGAGACGTTGGGAAGCTACCATGCAAATTTTGTTGTATTTTTGTACTATAACATATCTTAATGTTAACTGGTGAAGTAATTTTGCAAGTTCATTAACTAACATTTCCCCTCAGATTGAATTTTACTAGAGATAAAGTTAGCAGAAAAGCAGACTAGTTTGCTGCTGTAGAGCAGCTGGAAAGGCACTCAGGAGCATGAATGTTTTTTACTAACAAAGTCCTTTACATGGGATGAGTCTGCAGGCTGTTATAAGTCAGGAAAGGTCTCAGTTCTTCTCACTTTCTCACTTGAATGGTTAAACAAGCAGATTACTGCATGTAGATTTCTTCACATAAAACCTTTAAAAGTTAAATCTTTAAGATAAGTTTAACCTACAGTAGTTTTCCTACATTTAAATTTAGTTTGGCATCTTGTTTTGCATCATTTCCTGTACGTTCGGAGCGGTGAAGTGACTTTTTATGGAGCTGTCTGTGGTGCTGAAACAGACATACGGAGGTTGACTTCTTTTCCTGCTGCGGTTTTCTGTCTTAGTGAGAAATCTAAACCATGAGTCACTGCGTCCCAATTTAATAAATATGAATAATAAACAGTATGCACTGTAGTACTGGAATTATATAAGATACTGTTAGTGCAGTTAGTGTGATTAACCTTCATAATAAAAAGAGAAAGAAGATTGTTTCTTTTTATAAACAAGGATTTGTTTTTTATTTAGCTTCTGCACCTGCTTCTTGCATCCAGCTTTTTTTTTTTTTAATCTTTGAGAATTTCCTTTGTCCATTGTATTGTGGGAGAATAGTGTCTATCAACAGCACACTCAAAATGTAAGTGTTTTTTAGGATGCAAACTTTTCCAGTGTGCAAGGTTAGATAATTGACCGGCAAGACAGGCATGTAGGAGCTAGATATTCCACCAGGGATCAATAATTGATGCATCAGATGGCCTTCACTATATATATATATATATATATATATATATATATATATATATATATATATATATATATATTCATTTGTCGGCAGGTTCAGTAAACACTCCAGTTTAAAAAGATGGAAATTAATAATTAATTATTATTAATTATTTCATGGTTCAGGCTTTATAGGGTTAAAAATCTAAAATGGAAAAAAATTTGCTGTAATCAACATATAAAATGAAAATGGTTCATTTCACATATTTGCATGTTTATATTAAATAGGTACTGTTCAATGATCAATCTGACCCTGAACAGAAGAGCTGACTCGTGGTAATTTATCAACTCACTCCATAAATGTCATATAAAACATTGTATTTTATATGAAGGTATTTCCAATGTATATAAACATTTTTTAACATGCATTTGTTAATGATAAATTTTTGAATTATCCTCATTGAACCTCATCTGTGAGAGGTAAAGAACACCACTGCACTAAATATTGATTGAGATGGTTAGTCATCATAAAATATAAACAACATTTATGTGGATTTTTTGGTTTCTGACACTTTTAAATAATGCCCCGGGTAAAATTGACCCACGAACACTATTGCTGTTCCTGAGAAGTGAAAATAATAGGAGGGTTAACTGTTGAATCATTTAGTCTCTAAAATGTTAGAAAATTGTCCAAAACTCAAACATTTTATGTTTACAAAGATATAAATGATGTAAAACAGAGAATAGCAGCAATTCTCACATTTTACAAACTGAAACTACAGAAACTGTGTTTTTGTTTGAAAAGTAATTCAAAGGATTAATTGATAATCACAATAGTTGCAGATTGATTTAACTTGACCTTAATCATTTGTGTGCATAAATTAACAGAACAAACATTAAATCTAGTCAAAATCCAGAGGGAAATATTGTATATTTCAATGCTAGTTTAATCAAGTCAACATCTGATGCAGGACTTTCACTTGTCAGAGTGTTTCTGTACTGTGGTTTTCCTACTTTAACTTGAGTAAATAATCTGAGATCCTGAGTCATTTCCTGCTGATTACATTTGGTTAAATGTCGATAATATTACTGATATTTACAGTTGTTTTGTTCTGTTGAAGAGAAGGGAACAAACAGCTTTATAGCAGCATGATTACAGCATTTAAATTATTGTGGTGATTACTTGTTTGCACAGGGTGCAAAATAAATTTAAAATTTTTTAACATTTAATGAGTGTTGATGGACACACTCCCACAATTCAATGCACAAAGGAAATACAGGAGCTGCAAAACATCAGAAATAAACTTCAGATGTTGGTCAAACCGACACTAAAACACACACGAAAACATGTTTTATGTCTGTGTAGTTTCATTTGAGTGATTGCATGATGAATAAATGGTGTATAAACTAAAATGCAACTAAAGAATTTACAAATAAAATGCAGCTGCAGTTAAATATCTTTATCCGTCATACAGGCCAAGTCAATTAACTCAATGAGTTAAGGTTTTAAATCAATAAATTTGAAAATAATGAATATCGACGAAAGTGGTAATGGGCCTTCCATTTTATGTTATAAATATAGATTAATGTTTGTTTATTAATTGCACCTAGTCACCTTATATTTTGCAAAAATGGCCCTCAAGCTAAGAAAGTTTAGTATCCCACATCTAGACTGGTAAATAAAGAGAAAAAATATTATATATATGACAAAGAGGGGAAATTAAGCATTTTTGATTTTGGGTGGACTGTCCCTTTAAGTACTTGACTGACTGAATGTATTTATTTACTTTCTGACTAGTCCTATTAATACAAAATAATAAAGTTTTCTTGTTTGTTGACAGCATGCTATAAAGATGAGTATTTAAACTGTAAACACTTAAAAATGAAGTCTGCTTGAACTGTCCCTTTAAGTGCTTTAAATAAATGTATTTAGTTGCTTTCTATCAATTACAAAATGGTAAAAAAAAAAAAAAAGATTTCCTTCACTAACTGCACAAACAGTTTGTTATGAAATACTATTAAATCTATCAAGTCTGGGACACCTCTACAGTTTACAACTGAATCCTGTGGAAACTGATTAACCAAACTCAAGCTTCAATTGACTGATTTTATCTGTAATTCAGTGTATTTTTAAAAAAATAAGTATTTATGCGGGGAGCTGTCCCTTTAAGTGCTTTAATAAATGTATGTAGATACTTTTTTATCATGTGCTGTTGGTACAAAATGGTAAAATAAATTAGTTTTCTTGTTCACTAACTGTAGAAACAGCATCCTATAAAGGATGAGTGTACAAACTATAGATAAATAGCATTAAGTGATTCATTGTTTTCAGGTAATTTTCTGTGTTTTCACAAAATAAGTATTTACGGGTGAACATTTACTCAAGTACTTAAAGTATTTGAGTAAATGTATTCAGTTGCTTTCTATCATGTCCTGTGGGTACAACATGGTAAAAGAAATTAGTTTCGTTGTTCACTAACTGCAGATACAGTTTGCTATAAAGATCAGTTTATAAACTGTACATATTTAGTAAGTCTGGGACACATCTACAGTTTACAAGTGAATCCTGTTGAAAGTGATGAACCAAAATGTTAAGCTTTAAAGTTTTAAAAGTCCATTTTGTTACGCAAATCTCTGTATTTCATTAATTTTGGGGGGTGTGAACTGTCCCTTCAAATGTATTTAGTTACTTTCTATCATAACCTGTTGGTGTAAAATGGTCAAATAAATTCGTTTTCTTCTTCACTAGCTGCAGAAACAGCATCCTATTAAAGACGAGTATTTAAACTAGATAAATAATGTGAAGTGACTCATTGTTTTCACATGAGTATCTATCAGTATTTTCTCCTGTTGCCTTTATGCGTTATCTTTTGTATCTTGGTTATTTTTCTTTATTTAAAGCTTTTTAAAGCTCCACAAACTAAAAACCTGGCCCGGTGTGTGTGTGTGTGTGTTTGTGAGGAGCTGTCCGCGGTGCTGAAGTCTCGCGCTCAGGATCTGTCTGTAGGTGCACGAGCTCTGCATGCATGTGCACCGTGATGTGGTTTTATTATCGTTTTTAATAAGTGCTCGCGGCGTTGACGGGCCTGTCAGTGTGTGTGTGTGTGTGTGTGTGTCCTGCACAGTTATTGGGTTGTGGAAAATGTGTCAGCTCGTGCGTGCTATATTCATCTGTCGGCGGTCTTGCACGTGAGCGGAAGAGAGGACCAGGGCTGTCGCGTGACGCAGTCTTTTTTCACCATCTTTGTTTTTTTATTTTTACAGCCTCGTGTTCAAACAGCAGGTACGTGCACGCGCCCTTAGCCCAGCAACCCTCCACCTTCAATGCAGCACCGACACACACACACACACCTGCATCACTTATTGACCTGGCTTCAATCATCCGGGTCTCGCGCGGTGCGGCGGCGCCGATCAAACGGCCTAGATTCACGCGCACGAGACTGACGGAGGCGCGGAGCCAATCAGAGCGCGAGGAGAGAGCCGCGAGCTGGTCTCCAGTGACACGCTGACCTGCTGTCTCCGCGTTGCCATGGCGACAGAGGGGTGCGATGCAGAGGTGTGTGTGTGTGTGTGTGTGTGTGTGTGTGTGTGTTTATAAATCTGTGCGTCTCTTAACATGACGAGATTTTAACTATTTCTAATATTAGAAACACACGTCCTCGTTTCACCATCCTCATAATCTAATAATAATAATCTAATAATAATAGTAATATAATAATAATCATAATATAATAATAATAATCATAATAATCAAAGTAAAGTCCAGAGGATGCAGACCTCATGTTTTCATGTGGACACAGAGATTATAAGGACCTGTACCCCCGACATGAAGGGGGCCCCTGACCCTCCAGGACTGGGTCCCGACTGTAAGAGACCGTCTGGGTGTATGTCACACAATCCACAATCTTGATTAAGTGGCTCCCATCGAACATTGAAGTTTATGATGATGGAGAGCATGTGGAAAACATTTGGTGCTTTTATCCAGTGTGTCCTCTTTATTTTTTACTAAGCCACCTTACTAATTCGTTCGTGGTGATTTTAAATCTCTTTGAAAGCAATTTGTAGTTCTTTTGCATCTCTTTTTGGTGATTTTGCATCGTTTGTGAATTGTCGTTGTTCTGCGTGTCTGTAGTCATTTAGGGTCTCTTTGTAGTCTTTATGCATCTATTTTTTTAAATAATTTTACATTTTCTTTTAGCAGTTTTGCGACTCTTTGGATTCACTCATCTTCTCTCTATGTCATCTTTTGTCTCTCTGTAGTTGCTTTGCATCTCTTTCTGGACATTTTGTGTCTCTTTTCTTTTTTTTATATATTTCCTTTTGCAAGTCTCTTTGTAGTCATTTAGTGTATCTGTATAGTTTTTTGCATCACTTTCTGGTCATTTTGCATCTAATTGCAGTTGTTTTGTGTGTTTTTTTAGGCATCTAGTGTCTCTCTGTATTTTTTTGTGTCTATCTTTTATCACTTTGCATTTCCTTTTAGCAGTTTTGCGCCTCTTTGAAATCACTCAGCTTCTACCTTTAGTAATTTTGAGTCTCTTTGGAGTCATCTTGTGTTTCTCTGTAGTCAAGTAGTGTATCCTTGTAGTTGTTTTTCATCTCTTTCTTGTCTTTTTGCATCTAATTGCCGTTGTTTCCCTCTTTTTGTAGTCAGTGAATATTTTGTCTCTTTTGTGTGTTTTTCTTGTTTGCATCTCTTTATCTTTTGTGAGCCTCTATGTAGTCATTTACTGTCTCCATGAAGTAGTTTTGTACCTTTGTAGTCATTTTGCATCTATCTTTTATCATTTTGCATTTCCTTTTAGCAGTTTTGCACCTCTTTGAAGTCACTCATCTCTCTTTTAGTCATTTCGAGTCTCTTTGGAGTCATCTTGTGTTTCTTTGTAGTCAAGTAGTGTCTCCCAGTAGCTGCTTTGCATGTTTTGCTGGTCATCTTGTGTCAAATTGTAAGGATTTTGTATTTCTTTGCAGTCGTTTGCATTTCTTTATGACCTTTTGTGAGTCTATGTATAGTCATCTTGTTTTGTCTTTATCTGTGTTTCTTTGTAGTTGTTTCACATCTCTGTTTGGTCATTTTGCATCTCTTAGTAGCAGTTATGTAGTCATTTTGTGTCTCTTTGTAATCATCTTAAGTCTTTGTAGTGTTTTTGCATCTGTCGGTCATCCAGTGTCTCTTTTTAGGCAGCTCTTTGTACCCATTCTGTGTCTTTGTAGTCCTTTAGTGTTTATTTGTAGTTTTTTGCATCTCTTTCTGGTCACTTTGTGTCTCCTTGCAATATTTGTCTCTTTGTTGTAACTTTGCTGTGCTTTGTAGTCATTTTTTTGTCTCTTTCTGGTCATTTTGCAAATCCTTGTAGTTGTTTTATGTACATTTTGAGTCTCTTTGTAATAACTGTTGTCTTGTTGTAGTTATCTTGCATCCCAATGTGGTAATTTTGACATCATTTTGCATTTTGGTAATCACTTTTTGTTACTTGTGTGCTCATTTTGTGTCTCTGTCAGTTTCACTGTGCAGGTGGATCTAAGCTCCTACAGCTGAACTTTATATAAGAGTGACTATTCAGTCCATCCTGGAGATGAAGAGCTTCTGTCAGATATTAGACTGAATCCTACAGCGAACTATACGATATTTGGGCCCTGTGAACCCGTGGGCCCGGGGCCCGGCAAGTGTGCTCAGTGATCCATCGCTGCCTGTGGAAGTGACCTACATGTTATTTATGTAGCCTACTTCAGAGATGTGTTACAGTGGATGCTAGCAGCAGGCGAAGTAAGCAAGTCGCTCCACTTGCAGCCTGAAAATCATTTGGAGATGTTTTATTCAGAGAAGTCGAACTGGATTAAATCTGATCTCTGAGCTGTTTTTTTGTGAGCAGAAACAGGAAGTGACATTAAGCCTCCTTACCTCCATCAGAGTACGTCTCGGTGCCGTATCCGTCCTGCAGCCCGTTGCTCCACGTCCCCTCGTACCGGGCGCCGCTCGCCGTGCTCTCCAGCTGCCCATAGCGACCTTTGAACCCCTGCGTCCACTCCCCTCTGTACTCCCAGCGGCCCTTGCTCTCCACGCCGATGCCGTGCCGCTTGCCCTGCGCCCAGGTGCCCTGGTAACTGTTCCCGCTGGGCCACATGTACACGCCCAGGACCTCGAAGCCGTGGCTCCATGCACCCGCATACTCGCCCTGACCCTGGGGCCCCGTGCAGACCCCTCGTCCATGGGCCTTCCCCTGCTCCCACCCCCCGCAGTACGACCCCCCGTCATCAAAGTCAAACCTGCCTCCAGTGGACATGCATGAAACAGGTTTAGGCAAATCCTTAGAACGTCAAGAAAAAGAAAAAACAAGAAGGGCCTGGTTCACTCAGAAGGAGCAAAGAGGGAGGAGGCCTGGTTTGAATCTGGTAGCACGGAGGTGCAGGGCCTCGACTCTCCCTCTCCGCTTAGTTTAGGATGTAAAACACCAGCTCCTGGTTTTTAAAAGCCGCCCGACGTGGCCCGAAGAGCATCGCCTGATGATGGAGAAGCAGTCTAAGCTTCAGCGACGGGTCTGGAGTGACGAACGCAGCTGCTGTGCATGCTGCTTCCCATGGGCATGCAGGCTCAGAGTGCTTCTCATCCTCCTCCTCCTCCACTTCCTCCTCCACCTTCCTGCTCCACGCAGCCTCGCAGCCGGGGAGCTCGCCAACCCGTCGCCTCAGCCGGTGCAGCGGGGCGCTCCAGACAAGCAAGGCCTAGGCTTTTTCCAGCAGTCCCAGAAGGCCCACAGTGGTGGCGGGGACCGAGCTCGGCTCAGTCAGACATTACAGCATCCACATAGCCCTGCCGCACCAGGACGGGGATGCTGCTGCACTGGTACGCCATTTGAAAAAAAAGAGAAGAAGAGAGAGAAGTTGGAGCTCTATAGCATGGCCTGGAAACAGAGACACACATCCATAAGCACACACAGCCTCAGCCTCGCACACACACCTCGGCAGACATCACTGAATATCCCTCTTCCTCCTCTCCGCTCCGCTGTGATCTAAAGATGAGCGTCTCCGAGAGATGAGGATGTGAAGAAGAAAAAATGAGTTATTCCTCTCCTCTTCCCTTTGTCCTCTCCGCCTCGGCATAGCCTGAAACCTGGATTGTTGTTGTATCCCAATTCCACCAAGTCATCTGTCCTCTCTTGTTTTTCGGCCTCTCTCTCTCTCTTGCTCTCTTCCTCGCTCTCTCTCTCTCTCTCTCTCTAAAATCTGCTCATTACAGGACTGTTCCACCCCAGCCAATACCCCTCCCCCACACACACACACACACTGAACACACACTCCTTCTCTAGGCTCTTAAAGAGATAGAGACGGAGGGATGCTGCGAATATCTGCGTGCACGGAGCTCGCTGCTCTCTCCCTTTGGGGATACAGCCTGCTTTTTCCTAATTATCCAGCCTCATTTCACTCTCTCGTCCTCCCAGACTGAAATCTGGTCAGTCAGCAATCTGTTTTCCTGATAACTGGAGGTTTGTGAGCTCATTGATCCCATGCCACTCTCTTCCCAAAGCTAATTGTTGTCAGTCTTTTTCACTGTTGTCTCACAAGCAAACGAATGGACTGTAGCTGTCACTGAGGGAGCTTTATTACAGCCACACTGACCTTTAAACATACAGATACATGTCTGCTGTACATGTAGGAGCTTTACTGTCCGAGCGGTCACATGGTAAATATTTTCCTCATCAATAACTGGAGCATGATGGTTACTAGAAATCTATCAGTCATTGAACACACCATCTGTTGTATCGTATGGAGACTAGAGAACGATGTCAGAGACAGACTGACAACGTTTAAACTGGTTTAACTGGTGAAACAGAAACAGTCCATCTCAAGTTCACATCTGCTGTTTCTGTCTTTTTAATTTTTCTGTAATGTAGATTCAGTCCAACGATGTTAAACACTGTGAAATATGTAATAAAAACAGAATGCAATGATTTGCAAATCCCTTGTGACCTACATTCTTTTTGAAGATATTTGATGCTCAAACGGATAAACTTTTGCTTTTGCTTTCTGAATTTAATGCATTTTGTTTATATTTACAGTGTCACAACTTTTTTCAAATCAGAGTTGCAAGGTCACGTGAACATGATAGAAACAAATCAATCACTCACTGAGCTTTCTTGTTATTTTTAAAATTATTTTATATTTTTTCCATTTTTTTGTATCATTTATTTGTTTAAATTTGTTTCTATTTATTTATTCTTATTCATGTATCTATATTTATTTTATCATACATATTTTTCAATATATTTGAGTAATTATATATATATATATATTTACATATATTATTATTAATTTTTATTGTTTAGTCATTTGATTTTATTTAGAACATTTTTAAAGATTTCTTTGATCAGATTATTTATTGATTTGAATTTATCTATTTAGTTTTTTAAATTCAACTTTATTTCCTTTTTGTATGACATGTCTGATTTTGATATAAAGAGCTGAAGTCTGAATAGTGACTAATAAATTAACCAAGGAAAACAGGAGGGAAATAATAAGAATTGAAATAATATAATAAAAAACAACAACAACAACACATGAATTCATTAATTTGTGTATGTGAATGATTTACTCACTTCTTATAAAAAAAGAAGGGGAAAAAACATTGAAAACCCCCACAAAAACATATATACATACCTGTAGTCACACATACAGAAATAATAATAATTTAAATAATATAATAAAATAAATAAACAAATAAATAAAATTAGTGTACCTGTATGATTTACTTAGTCTTGTAAAAAAAGGGGGATTTTTGAAAACACAAAAAACATATACAGACCTATAGTCAAACATACAGAAATAATAATAATTAAAATAATATATTTTTAAAAATAATAAATAAATAAATTAGTGTATCAGTATAATTTCTCATAAAAAAGAAGGGGAAAAACATTTTTTTTAAAAGCACAAAAAATATTAAAACAAATATACAGACCTGTATAAAGACCTGTAGTCACCTAATAAAACATACTGTATATAATCCGTTCATATGTGTCAAAACCTGAAGCCAACCTTTTACACTAACCAGTTATCTCTGCTCACCGAACCACTGGGAGGTAAATCTGTCACCGTTCTCATCAGGAACGGAAAGTTCTGACCTCTCACAGTAAATCTATAATCTGTAAAATGAACAAGAGTTGGTGAATAATGAGATTTTGTTCCACTAAACAAACAGAAAGCTGAATTATTTCAGAGACGTTGGTGTTTCTGAGCAGCTGCTGATCCATCTGTTGTCCAGACGTGCTGATGTGATTCTAGTTTGTGTCAGCGTTTACAGGACAGAGCTCGACTTTAATCAGGCATCTGCTTTCATGTAATAAAAAGTGACGTACTGCAAAGTTATATTTAAAAGTAGGACAAAATATTACAGATTTAATGCACTCACACATATGTGTGTGTGTGTGTGTGTGTGTGTGTGTGTGTGTATCTATATATCTATATATATCTATATATATAAATATATATATATTTTTTCTTATTTATGAGAGGGCTTGAATTGTAACAATGCAAAGCAAGAAGTACTTAAAAAATAAAAATGCACATTTTAAAATAAAAAATATTACATATTAAAAATAGTTTAGTCATTTTATTTTATTTAGACTATTTTTTAATATTTGTTTTTATCAGGTTTATTGATTTGAATTTATTTATTTTTATGTTATGTTTTTTTTTTTTTACTTTATTTCCTTTTTGTATGACAGTACTTGATTTTAGTATAAAGAGCTGAAAGTCTTTGTAGTGACTAACAAATTAGCCAAGAAAAAGCAGGAGGTAAATAAAAACATTTAAATAATATAATAAAAAACAAAAACAATAATTTTGTGTATTTATATGATTTACATATTCTTACACAAAAAAGTAAGGGAAATCAAACATGACAAAAATGCATTTACAATAGCAATTACGCAGCTCCTACACTAAAGTATAACTGTGTATTTCTGCTTCCTCATTCTTTATGAATCCTCAGAAAGTGAAAGCAGCAGCTTGTTTCTGCAGCACCATGTTGCTCCAGTGATCATTAAACAAACGGGGAGAAATCAATCACAGGAGCTCATTAAGACGACGTGGTGACCAGAAGTTCTGTCGTAGCATCGACTTTCAAAATATCAATGCCTTCCTCGTGGGCTGAGATTCTCCGTCCAACAATAAATAATTTAGAGCTGAAACGCTTCGCCAATAAATCGATTAGTGGAGCAGACAGAAGCTTAATCTGCAATCTGTGTTCACAATCAGTCATTTCTTCTGCAAAAATAATATTTATTTTAATGTATAGTGTATTAATCCCGCAAATAATTCATTTTTTACTTTTTTTATCATATATTTTCACACACAGGCTGCAGCATGCAGAAAGGATGTACACACACACCTGCATTATATATATATGGAGAGATGTCAGAGTGAGGAGCTGCTCACAGGATGCTGGTCCAAACACTAAATAAATTCTGTTTCCAGCTTTAAAACATCTGCTGTTTTTCTCTGGTAGTAAATTGGTGAAATAACACGGCCAATATAAATATAAAAACACTGGCTCTGGGAACTTTTTTTTCAACATTTCAGACCATTTTTAAATTAACTGATGAATCAATTAGTTGAGAAAATAATATTTTTAATTGATAAAAAATAGCTTGGTAATTGCTGCCTCATCATAGCCTGGCCTCATCATAATTTGGTGACACTTTTAGCTCAATAACTTTCACTGAAATGTAATAAATGCCCATTTTTGAAACAGTGAATGACTTCTGCACTATGGAATTTCTATAGAAATAATCCAATAACATTTATCACACTGATATATATATATATATATATATATATATATATATATATATATATATATATATATATATATATATTATGGCATGCTGTTCAGGAAATTAATCTTTGAATATATGGAATGAAACTTTGAATATATTGAATTAATTCTTGAATATATGGAATGAACCTTGAATATATTGAATGAATTCTTGAATATATGGAATGAAACGTTGAATATATTGAATGAATTCTTGAATATATGGAATGAACCTTGAATATATGGAATGAAACTTTGAATATATTGAATGAACCTTGAATATATGGAATGAAACTTTGAATATATTGAATGAATTCTCGAATATATGGAATGAACCTTGAATATATATAATGAAACTTGACTGACGTCATCAAGGCACTGCCATCTTGTATTTTGCTGCCGCAATAAGTGAGCATGAGTCAGTCTGGGAACCTTGTGGCAGCAACACTGACCAATGAGGACATTATCAACTTATTGTCAAGTGCTTGTATGGGCCACAATCCTCCCGATAGTACCCGTGCCTAATACAGTTCTCCTGACGAAGAAGTTCGCTCCCTTTTTAATCTTTTTAATTCGTTTCTCATTTATTAATATGACGGCGGACAGACGGGAAAATAAAAGTCCCGTCAAAATAAAAGTAGCGTGCTAACTTATTATCAAGCACAATAAAGAAAAGAAAAAAACACTTATCATCATGCACTAGTATAGGCTACTGTTCTCTTTCTACACCCAGGCATGGTTCACATTTATTTTAGTCAGTCAGTTTAGTCATACATAATTATTATTGATTATTAATTATAATCATAACTAATGCCATGGAAGCTATCGCTATGAAAGAGTTTGTTTACTTAACTTTTTTTTTTCAATATAAATGAAGTAGGACATCAAAAGATTCCCTTTGATTAGATAGGCTAAAGCACACTCAGAACATTGTCATATCATTTAATTACAGCAATAGGCGGCGGGTGAGCCTGACGTTTGGGAAGGCTATCTGACCACATATTATACAGAGCAACGGGTCGCCGGTGCTGCTGATAGCTTCTGAAGTACTTTTACATTGTTTATCTCATCACCATGGCAACGCAGCAGCTGCATCATAATAAATCCCTGGTATATGGGGGAAGCTTGCTCGCGATTGCAGCTCCTTTGATGGGAAGGCGCACAGAGCACAAAGCTCAGAGCCGGACAATAACCGGACAATAACACCAGTTAACTCCGACCGGGGCAAAAGGTTTTGTTGAGCCAGAACATGAACACAGAGCCTGGTTGAGCCTTCTCCGATCTACTTTCCATGTAATAACTGCGCCAGCCTGTGGCTAAACATCAGCACTGAAGCGATAACTTCACAAATTCTCATTTTCAATTAATATTAACAGTAACACTATTATTATGATTTGAAGCCGTGTCAGTTTTGACTGTGCGTGATGGGGACCTCTGCTTGTGACTTTATAGATGCTCTTTATTTAGGCAGGGAACGTAATTCAAGTGGAAGTTTATTTTAATCAAGTGAAACTATAAGAGCTGGTTCTTTGGGAGAACGTGATACATAATTAGGCTATTATTATTTTAGTGTGTGAATGCACATTGTGCTAGTGACAACGCGTTGCCATGGTGATGAGATAAACAACGTAAAAGTACTTCAGAAGCGATCAGCAGCACCGGCGACCCATCGCTGTGTATAACATGTGGTCAGATAACTTTCCCAAACGTCAGGCTCACCCGCCGCCTATTGCTGTAATTAAATGATATGACAATGTTCTGAGTGTGCTATAGCCTATCTAATCAAAGAGAATCTTGTGATGTCCTACTTCATTTATATTGAAAAAAAAATTTAATAAACAAACTCTTTCATAGCGATAGCTTCCATGGCTGTGATTATAATCAATAACAAGCAGACACAAGCAGAGGTCCCCATCACGCACAGTCAACTGACAAGGCTTCAAATCATAATAATAGTGTTACTGTTAATATTAATTGAAAATGAGAACTTGTGAAGTTATTGCTTCAGTGCTGATGTTTAGCCACAGGCTGGCGCAGTTATTACATGAAAAGTAGATCGGAGGAGGCTCAACCAGGCTCTGTGTTCATGTTCCGGCTCAACAAAACCTTTTGCCCCGGTCGGAGTTAACTGGTGTTATTGTCCGGTTATTGTCCAGCTCTGAGCTTTGTGCTCTGTGCGCATTCTCATCAAAGGAGCTGCAATCGCGAGCAAGCTTCCCCCAAATTCCAGGGATTTATTATGATGCAGCTGCTGCGTTGCCATGGTGATGAGATAAACAACGTAAAAGTACTTCAGAAGAGATCAGCAGCACCGGCGACCCGTTGCTCTGTATAATATGTGGTCAGATAGCCTTCCCAAACGTCAGGCTCACCCGCCGCCTATTGCTGTAATTAAATGATATGACAATGTTCTGAGTGTGCTTTAGCCTATCTAATCAAAGGGAATCTTTTGATGTCCTACTTCATTTATATTGAAAAAAAAAAGTTAAGTAAACAAACTCTTTCATAGCGATAGCTTCCATGGCATTAGTTATGATTATAATTAATAATCAATAATAATTATGTATGACTAAACTGACTGACTAAAATAAATGTGAACCATGCCTGGGTGTAGAAAGAGAACAGTAGCCTATACTAGTGCATGATGATAAGTGTTTTTTTCTTTTCTTTATTGTGCTTGATAATAAGTTAGCACGCTACTTTTATTTTGACGGGACTTTTATTTTCCCGTCTGTCCGCCGTCATATTAATAAATGAGAAACGAATTAAAAAGATTAAAAAGGGAGCGAACTTCTTCGTCAGGAGAACTGTATTAGGCACGGGTACTATCGGGAGGATTGTGGCCCATACAAGCACTTGACAATAAGTTGATAATGTCCTCATTGGTCAGTGTTGCTGCCACAAGGTTCCCAGACTGACTCATGCTCACTTATTGCGGCAGCAAAATACAAGATGGCAGTGCCTTGATGACGTCAGTCAAGTTTCATTCCATATATTCAAGGTTCATTCCATATATTCAAGGTTCATTCCATATATTCAAGAATTCATTCAATATATTCAAAGTTTCATTCCATATATTCAACAATTCATTCAATATATTTAAAGTTTCATTCCATATATTCAAGAATTCATTCAATATATTCAAAGGTTCATTCCATATATTCAAGAATTCATTCAATATATTCAAGGTTCATTCCATATATTCAACAATTCATTCAATATATTCAAAGTTTCATTCCATATATTCAAGAATTCATTCAATATATTCAAAGATTAATTTCCTAAACGGCATGCCATAATATATATATATATATATATATATATATATATATATATATATATGTACATATATATATGTATATATATATATATATATATATGTGTGTATATATATATGTATATATATATATATATATATATATCTTCATTCTATATTTCACAATTTTATTTTATTTTAAGTTGTGTTCCCCAAAGCCTTGTGATGGTACTGACCAAGTTTGAAGTCAATGGGATTAAATCTGTTGGAGAAGTTATGTAAAGTATGCAACGTGGTCATTTTATGAAAGGGGGCATGGATAAAGCGGGGCTTTATGGAAAAATTGTTATGTAAAAGTGTTAAGGGCTGTACTCTGGTGAAGCATGAGAAGTTTGGAGCAGATGGGACAAAGAATGGAAAAGTTATAACGTTCTCGTGTTTTATGGCGAGACGCCCTATTTTGGCGCCATGCCACGCCCACATATTGTGAAGGTCAGTAAACGTGTTGATAAGTTGTGTTCCCCAAAGCCTTGTGATGGTACTGACCAAGTTTGAAGTCAATGGGATTAAATCTTTTGGAGAAGTTATGTAAAGTATGCAACGTGGTCATTTTATGAAAGGGGGCGTGGATAAAACATAAGGGGCAGGGCTTTATGAAAAAAATTGTGATGTAGAAGTGTTAAGGGCTGTACTCTGATGAAGCATGAGAAATTTGGAGCAGACCAGCCCTTAACACTTCTAAATCAAAATAATTCATAAAGCCCCGCCCCTTATGCTATAGCCACGCCCACTTTCATTAAATGACCACATTTCATATTTTAATGAACTCCTCCTACAGATTTAACCTGATTGACTTCAAAGTTGGTCAGTACCATCACAAGGCCTTTGGGATCAAAAGTTATTCAAATCTTTACCGACAGTCACATTATGTGGGCGTGGCATGGCGCCAAAATATGGCATCTCACCATAAAACACGAGATCGTTATAACTTCTCCATTCTTTGTCCGATCTGCTCCAAACTTCTCATGCTTCATCAGAGTCCAGCCCTTAACACATCTAAATCATAATAATTCACAAAGGCCCGCCCCTTATGCTATATCCACGCTCACTTTCATTAAATGACCACATTTCATATTTTAATTAACTCCTCTTACGGATTTAACCTGATTGACTTCAAAGTTGGTCAGTACCATCCAGGCGGCAATCTCCGTGCCTGAGCATGGAAGCCACCAGGAAGTGCATAAAGCCTGCAATTCACCGAAAATTCCAATAGGGGGTGCTAAGTTTGGCTGCAAAAGAAATCTGCCCATTCATTTCAGTGCTAAATTTGAAAACTTCTCACTTGATTTACTACCTCAGAAAATTTTTTCAGGGACAACATTATGGTCTCAATCGCTAGTAAAAAATCTTCTTCAAGACAATTTGATGTCAATAGTTCTAATAATGGCCCCATTTAGAAGAAAATAGAAGATAAAGAATCGTATGATTTGGGGCGTTTCTAGCTTTGATAGACAGGTCACTGACAAGGCGAGCCGTCACCAGGAGAGAAGCAGAGCGTATCCACGGCAACGTGTCAATAAAGTTATATATAACGTTATATAGATAGAAAAGAGGACGTTTAGCGGTTTGGTGTCATAACTTTGACCCTTTCACACTATATTTTCACTTAATGACAGTTTATTTGAAAGTTTTGTTCAGTAAAATGTCTTGTTCAGCATTTGGTTGGACTAACAGACACTCCAAGGAGTCGCTGCTCAGTTTTCTGAGGTAAGAAAGATACATTTTGTTTTTGTTTTTTTGCTAGCCAAAACTAACATCCCAGTTAATGCTCCAGTTAATGCTAACATGAATTAGCAGCAGCTTCTCTCAGTCGGGTTGCCGGTGTAGAGATGCGTGTAGTCAGTGTCGTCAGATCCCTCGCGCTCCGCCACAGTCCAATTATGGTCTGCTCCGCGTATCGGAAACATGATGGCGACGCAAGATGGCGACGAGTGTAACGCTGAACTCGAGGCTTCCAACGGGCAGTCCACAAGGCCTTTGGGATCAAAAGTTATCAAAAGCTTTACTGACCGTCACACTATGTGGGCGTGGCATGGCGGCAAATTATGCCGTCTCGCCACAACACACGAGACCGTATAACTTGACCATACATTGTCCAGTCTGTCCCAAATTTCTCATATGTCATGAGGGTCCAGCCCTGAACACACCCACATATCAATATTGACACTCAGTCAGAGCGCCCCCCGCTGGCAACAGGTAGTCGCATGTTTTATAATTAGCCCTAGCAGGCTTCACGTAGAGACACGAAATTTGGTACACACATGAATCATGTGGAGACGCACCAAAAAGCCTCTTGGACCCATACCTCAAACCCAACTGAAAATCTGCCATCTTGGTTTGAATTTCGCACAATTCATCATTTTTTCCATTTCCATCTCGCATACTTTAACAAACTCCTCCGACAGATTTCACCCCATGGACTTCAAACTTGGTCAGTATCACAAGGGCTTTGTACTTTGGGATCAAAAGTTATTGAAAGCTTTATCGACTGTCACACTATGTGGGCGTGGCATGGCAGCAAAATATGGCGTCTTGCCACAAACTACACACCCTTATAACTTTTACATACTTTGTCCCATCTGGTCCAAACTTCCCATGCTTCATCAGAGTCCAGCCCTTAACACTTCTAAATAACAATATTTCATAAAGCCCCACCCCTTATGCTTAATCCACACCCCCTTTCATAAAATGACCACGTTGCATACTTTACCAAACTCCGCCTACAAATTTAATCCCATTGATTTATAAATTGGTCAATACCATTACAAGCCCTTTGGGAACATAACATATCAACACCTTTACTGACCTTCGAATATGTGGGCGTGGCATGCCGGCAAAATATGGCATCTCGCCATAATACACCAGACTCTAT
The DNA here is from genome assembly GCF_030273125.1 of Centropristis striata. NCBI lineage: Eukaryota > Metazoa > Chordata > Actinopteri > Perciformes > Serranidae > Centropristis > Centropristis striata. Next base: position 21,222,154 of record NC_081518.1, read on the forward strand.
AACTTGACCATACATTGTCCAATCTGTCCCAAATTTCCCACACCTGATGAGGGTCCAGCCCTGACCACACCCACATGTCATTATTGACACACAGTCATAGCGCCCCCTGCTGGCTACAGGAAGTAACATGTTTTACACAGACACGCCATTTGGGACGCATAGGGATTGAGTTTACAGCACCGCGCCCGACGTGGCCTCCTGCGACGGCTCCACCCTGCTCGGTCCCGTTCAGTCCTGCTTGCAGGCCTAGTTCATTATTATTATCATTAGTAGCAGTATACATTTTATATATAATAACCTTTTTATTAATTGAATTATTTTATGTATTTATATATTATTTTAAATGTGACCTTCTGCATTAGGAGTACTTTTACCATTATTAGTTTAAGTATATTTTAATTGTAATAATTCTGTACTTTTTTTTTAGTAAGATTGCGACTACAGAGTATTTTTTACTTTAGCGCTACTTTTACGATTAGAAAAGATCAACCTAAGATTCACACGAAACAAATCAGACTTAAAATACTTGATAATAATAAATGACAAAAGGTGAATATTTTTTTTGGTAATTTTTATTCAAACAATATTTTGATTTCATACGGTGAGGATAATAATGTTACAACCAGTTGTTTGTTTGTAAAACACCTTGGTGTATCTTACAGGTTGGTAATAAACAGATAGAAAGAAAAACATAGAAAACTGAAACATTTGTGAAGAGAAAAGAGACTCTGGGTTCAGGTGAGGATGTCGTGAGCTTGTTGCTCCACCAGCATCGCCATGTTCTTCACGTCTCCGCACCAGAAGTCCAGACGCTCCTTCATTCCTTTAATCTGAGACAGGACACAGCAGGGGAGTGTTAGACACAGCGGGAAGAGGCTTAACTTTTATTATTCTACCTTTTTATTAGGGCTCACACAGAAACACACACTGCTGAAGCCCTGTTGGTTTTTCTCCTCATTGTTCTTCCTTTCTGGAATATTTCTCTACTAAAATTGTTCTAACAGCAAAAACCTTTAGAGTTGTTCCGATTCCGGTACCAGTATCGGAAATATTTATAAAATATTTATATTTTATATTCATACTTATACTTTATTTATCTGACATTCCAGAGTAAAATCACTGAGCTAGTGCAAGGAAATGTTGTTCAATGTGCATTTTTCATGTATAACTGAATGACAATAAAGTCTGTCTAAGTTATTTAGCTTTTTGTTTATTCTAATTTTACAATGATGAGTTACTTAATGTACATGTACAAGTACTGTGTTTCTGAATACATTTAGCACTTTTTGCTTCAGTTGCAGCGTATAGTTATAGCGTAACACAAAGTTTGAATGCTCTCATACTCTGGCCTTTACGGTGAACATTGGCATTTCAAAAGCACAGAGTAAATACATAACCCAATTAACCTAATTTTCAATATGTATTAAGTTCTTCTTCGCTGCTCTTAAAACAGTGGTGCTGTGCTGCAACCTGCAACTGCTGTTTTAGAGGGACGAGGAGGAATTGATTTCGTAACACAGACACAACAGACACACACGTGTGTCAGAGCAGGTTGACGTGAGGTTTGGAGCTAAGCTAAGTAGCACTATCATGTCAGCGGTGTGGCAATATTTCACACTGGAATCTCCCACCAGTAAGACATGTAACGTGTGCAAAGATCAAATCTCATGGGATGGCACGAGTGTTGCTTATTTTAGATTTATTTATTTAAGTTGCTGTTGGAGTACTGTTTTTTTTATACTGTACCTTAATTTAACAATATTGTGGCTGCACTTTAGTTTAAATATATTCCTAGATTTATTTATTTAAGTTGCTGTTGCACTACTGTTTTGTCTACGGTTTTATGTGAAATTAAATGGCTTGAATCTGCTGTATTTATTCATGTTTTACAAAGGGTTTAACCTGAGCCAGGCCTTACCACAATGATAATCATATCACAGTCATGTAGGTGTAGGATAATGTTTTTTTATAACATACTGGTATCGGACCAGTACTCGGTATCAGCCAATACCCACAGCACAAGTATCGGAATCGGTATCGGGAGGGAAAAAATGGTATCGGAACATCTCTAAAACCTTCAGACTAAAAATCACCAAAACAGGCAGGACATAAAATTACTCATTGACCTCAAGGTGGCGCTGTAACAATCAAGCTTACATTTTTGCAATTATCTCAAAAACAACTTGTCTTTGAGTCATGTCAAGTCAATTTTATTTATAATATATAAATTGGTGAAATAACACGGCCAATATCAATAGAAAAACACTGGCTCTGGGAACTTTTTTCACCATCTCAGACCATTTTTAAATCAAATGATGAATTAATTAGTTGAGAAAATAATAATTTCAATCAATAATAACAAATAGCTTGGTAATTGCTGCCTCGTTATAATTTGGTGGCACTATTGGCTGATAAAAATATTAGACCACCCTTATTGTCTTCAATTTCTTGTTCATTTTAATAATAATAATGATTAAAAAAATATATATCTCATAAGGGTTTAATTTAAGAGCTGATATCTAGAGATTTTTCATGGTTTTCTTGATAATAACCAAAATCATTATCAAGAAAATCCATGGGAAATGTCTAGATATCAGCTCTTAAATTAAACCCTTATGATATATTTTTGTTGTGATCATTGTATTTGTCCAAACAAATGTACCTTTAGTTGTAACAGGCATTAAAATGAACAAGAAATTAGAGAAAACAAGGGTGGTCTAATCATTTTTTCCATGACTGTAAATGTCACATGAACCACAGGAGTAAAAAAAACCCCACATCAAACAAACATTGAGTAGTATCAGGATTCAGGTCTGGCTGATAAAAATCAGCTCCAGAACTAATAAAGTCTGTTGTAATGTAAATAAAACAGAATGAGGACCAACCTGCTGCAGGTCCAGGACTCTGGGCTGCACCCAGGTCATCTGCACCTTCTGGTCCACCTCGTCGATGTTCCCTTTGATCAGGCCGACAGACAGAGCCTTCATCACCAGCAGCTCCACCTGCAGGAGACGTTCCGTCAATAAACACATTTCCACTGACAAATAAAATGCGGATCTGCTCTGTGCCGGCATTTAAACTGAGAAACTGTCTGGTGATCCAAGTCTGCTGCGCTAATCAGGTTTTATTGACATTTTATTGACGTGCTGATTAAAAGTCCTCGTCATCCCACTGACCTCATTAACAGGGATTTTGGCGCTTTGAGCGATCTCTGTGAAGGTGAGCTGTCTGTGGTTCGCAGGACGAGTGAAAGTCATCTGGAAGAGAAAGGAGACATTTTTAGTGATTTAATATTCCTGTTTCTTAACCTTCACAATGACATCATCCCTGTCGCAAACTAGGTGTGAGAAAAATATTAAAACAAAAAATATAATACATAAAAAACACACAGTCAGTCACCGAGTTCAACAGAAAAAGGAATTCTAAGCATAAAACAGTCTTGACCTCTGCCAGTAAATGCACAATTTGCAGCATTTCCATTAAATTGAAGAGTTTTTACTCTGGATTTTCACCATTTTTAATACTGTGCAGGGTGACATTTAGTCTCAAAGCTCCCGTTCTGAGTCTCACCTCCATCACACAGAGCAGCTGGATCTTCTGCATCAGTTTAGCTTCATGAGCTGCCAGGTCCGGCTGCAGACAAGAGAGAAAAAAAAAAATCAGTTATCATGTATGAGTAACAGTCCTGTGACGCAATTCCTAATATTACCCATTTGTTATTTGTTAAGATTTGTCCAACTTGGCTCATTTTTCTAAAGTAACAACTCTGATTAAAAGGTCAGAAGGTTGTACAAATCCTCCAGTGCTGAGGTTTAAACTCTGTGTACTTCCGACAAGGAATTCCATTCATATGTATTTTTAATATTAAATATTGATTTGAGGAAATAAGCATGAAATTTAAGGTTGAAATAATAATTAATGTGATCATGAATAGTTCAAGTATTGCCTGGTTATTTCCCCCCGATCTTATTATTTTACTAATTAAGTTTACAAAAACACTTTCTGCTGCTACAATTCTTGTGCAATATAAAGATTCTATTTTTACAGTTTTATATTCATACTTATACTTTATTTATCTGACATTCCAGAGTAAAATCACTGAGCTAATGCAACAAAATGTTGTTCAATGTGCATTTTTCATGTATAACTGAATGACAATAAAGTCTGTCTAAGTTATTTAGCTTTTTGTTTATTCTAACTTTACAATGATTAGTTACTTAATATACATGTACAAGTACTGTGTTTCTGAATACATTTAGCATTATTTGCTTCAGTTGTAACGTATAGAGTTACAGCATAACACAAAGTTTGAGTGCCCTCGTATTCTGGCCTTTATGGTAAACATTGGCATTTCAAAAGCACAGGGTAAATACATAATACATTTTGGAAATTAGGTTAATTGGGTTAAATTCAGAGGAATGATATAAAACGATACCTGTGTACCTATTACTCTGACTCCAGACCTTAAATCAAGCATGTATCAATTTGGAGAATTTTGCAAATTAAAGTCACATCTATTTATTTTCAAACCAATCAGATTTGAGTTGAGATTTTAAACATCTATGTTGGTGTGTTGTATAAATGTTAATCACCTGTTGGCCCCAGGCCGACTTGAAGCCCTGGAATTTCTCCACGTTTCCTCCATTGAAGGCGTAAAGTGTATCAATGAGCCACTGTTTGTCTGTGTTCCTCAGAGTCTCCAGCACAGGATGCATCAGCTGCAGAGACACAACAGCAGGCGTCAACAAGCTGCAGGTAAAAAAACACACTGATAAACAACAACATGATAACCACCCAGTTAAAACCCACCAGCTCTCCAAAGTTGTAAACTCCTTCTCCCAACAGTCCAGCCAGTCCCAGTGTGAACGCCCGCTCCTGCTTCTCTGTCTCTGTGGAGACAAAAACAACATTCAGTCATTCTGTTGCTGACATGCAACACGTTTTGTTTTCACATCAGGCTGAAATCGACTCTGAGGTGTTGTTCTCTGCTCACCTGGCAGGTCTTTGATGTCCACACAGCCGAGGTAGCGCAGAGCGTCCTTGTAGTAGGAGGCGTGGTTCCCGATGATGCGATAATATTTGCTGGAGAGGTCGTAAAACCGTCCGTGCACCGACGTCACGCCGGGCAAGTTATTCAACATTTCCTCGACATCTTCAATGAGTTTCTGAACGTGCAAAGACAAAGAGGGGATCAGAGCTTATATTGTCGATCATTCTTCTACTTTTAAAACAGCAATTTGACATCAGTATCAGTTAAAAACCTGTTGTAACTTGCTTTTACATCCATTTTTTAAGAGCAATAATATGTTGTAGCTGGTCGTTTAAGATAAGATTTGATTTATCCCACATTGGGGAAATTTGGTTGTCACAGCAGCTCAAGATACAGACCCATGGATGAAAAAACAGAATAAAGAATATAAAATAGGACCTTTACATACATTCTATATACATTTCTGCTATTTGGCATTTATTATAAGGGCCTCGGGGGCACCGAGCACTACTGGGGGGTATTCCAGAAAGCAGGTTCAACAACCTCTGAGTCTATCCCTGAACTCTGAGATGACTTACCCTGAGATGGGAAACTCTGGGTATCCGGTTCCAGAACAGCTGATCTGAGTTAGTTCAATCATCTCTGAGTATGTCAGCCTCGGGTTACGCGCGTGCACAACCACTATAAAAAGCCATCATCAATGGAGCCCCGATTCCACGAGTCACCATGACAACGGAAAAAAAACAAAGATCGACCTATTTCACCGCGGTAGAGTTGGAGATACTCATGCAGTCCTACGGCGAGTATGAGCACATATTTCGCCGAAAAAGTAACACGGCTGCAGCAGCGAAGGAGAGAGAGACTGCATGGGAGAAAATTGCTGCCCGAGTCAACGCGTAAGTTTGAATGTAACACTGACGTAACATTTAACCGTAAGATCGTAGCATTGCCTATAGTTATGATCATAAGTAGGAATTAAATCTAATTTTCATTTAGGTGCAATCCAACAGGAGAAAGGAGGACTTGGAGGCAGTTAAAAATGAAACATAAAAACATTATTCAAAAAGGTAAGACATATTTTGCTAGGCTATGATTGCACCTCACTTAGATTTTTATTTTATTTTTTTAAATTGACTTAGGCTATTAAACAAAGTAAATATTAATTCAGTGGCTACTTCAAATAGTAATTTAAACCCCTAACAAAATGTTGTTTTTCAACGTCCTCTCACTTAATACTCCACTTAGTAGATTAACACTTTATACACATCGAAACACATTTATATTTTATATCTATTGAAGTTATTTAAAATGTGACGCTGTAGCCTACACCAACGCTCATTAAAATACTAATTAAAAACAAACTTTCTGCTCAGCCAACAGAAAGAAGGCAGAGGCCCGAAAAACGGGTGGAGGGCCACCTCCACCACCTCTGACAGAGGCTGAAGAGCTGGCCCTCAGCCAAAACAGGGGTCGGCCTGTGGCTGAGGGCATCCCCGGGGGAAGCTCATCTGAGCCGGTCATCCCCCAGGACACAAGTGCCTACATCAGATGCAAGTATACACTTACATACATACTCTTTTTAAAAAACGTAGTGCTATGCATAGAGTTTGTTCCGATGTGAGTGCTCGTCCGCGGTGTGTGAGGTTGGTGATATATGGGCGGAGAAGGTTATTGAGATAAATGATACTGTTTGATGAAAAGCGGTAGCGTTCGAAAAGAAAATCCTCTGGAAATGATAAAACGTCTAACCTGGGTCGGAAGATTCTTTCGCGACGTAAAACATTTCTAATCAAAACGGCCTCGATGTCGATCGGATTTCTAAGAAAGGGGCAATCCATATCTAACCGCTTTCTTCGTGTGGGAGGAGACAGGTAGAAACTCTGGGGTTTTTATAGTAAACCTGCAGCGAGCAGGTTATGTTCACAGAGTACGTCACCGCACTAACGGACCCAGAGTTTAAGTTACCTCTCTTTCTGGAACGGATAACCTCAGAGTTTCCCTCATCTCAGGGTTAACAAGCTCAGAGTTTTCACATAACCCGCTTTCTGGAATACCCCTCTGTTATACTGTGGATTTTTTCTTATTCCTCTTCCGGGCGCAATTTCGTCCCGCTACTAGTCCTACAACTTAAAGAGTTGCAGGACAAATTATATATCAAAACGTGCGGTTTGATCGGGATCGGTGTGCTATTACTTTTCTCTACAGAATACATTCATTCATTGCAAACATTTTAAAAGCAGAGGAATTTATTATCAACTGGATAGGTTTGCTGCTTTTCTTTTAAGTAGCTGTGATCTTCAGCAAGTTATTTCAGTAAGAAAAAGGATTTACACACACACACACACACACACACACACACACACACACACACACAGGTGGATTCTCTCCCATTGTTCTGTTTAACAGTTGTTGATGTTTCACACGTGAATTTAACAAACACCTTGACATGTGAAATGTGCCGTCATGTGAATGACGTGTGAGGCTCATTTTGCATCAGCAGCTTTATAAAAAAATTTTTTTTTAAAAGAGCTGAGAGTTTGGAGGGTTTTTACCTTTGTGGCAGGAAGATCATTGATCTCCAGTTTAAGGGTCCCGATAGAAGTCTTGCAGAGAATGACGGCTTCATCACTGCTTTTCACCTGAACAAGAAAGAGAAGAATCAAATCTGATCAAAAATACAGTTAATAAGATCCCATAATTTACAGTTTATTTGTTATGAACTTACCTTTTCTTTGGTCTTCTCGAGAAAAGTGATGGCATCTTTAGGATCTGAAAACCAAAACATTTTAGTACATTTTGGTAAACTCAGAAAAAAAAAAAGTGTATTCTGCTGAGAAATCCTTCCCGCTGCATCATGCTGTTCTTACCTTTCATCTGTCTGGCAACATACAGTATAATCTCCATGAGGGACAGCGGGTTGATTCTGCAGAGGGAGCAAAAATAATAAATTAGCATCAAAACACACAGGCAGAAAGAGAATACTGAAGTGGCAGGTGTTACATTGTTCAACTGAGTGTTTGAGGAACTTTTATCTCACCTGTGTTCGAAGTCACTGATGAAATTGTCATAGAGCTTTACGGAGAAAAACAGGAACAGTTAGATCACAGAAAACATCAAAACGTTCAATGTTCATCTCTTGGAAACATTCTCTACAGTTGCTGCTAATAGTTTACTGATTCTGACATTATTTATTATTTTTTACATTTAAGGTTCCTCCTCAAGTTCTTGTTTTATTTAAATGGTGTTGATTTACCTGTATGAGGCCATCTCCTGTTTTGAAGCACGGATCTTTAACAAAGTCTGTCAGCCTCAGAGTCAACTGATGCCACAATCTGTCAAATAATTAAAAAAAAAAACAACGTGAACACATTATGAAGATAAACAAATGTCCTGAAAAGAACCAACTTAATACTACTAAATAAGTTTATGTTTATGTAAAAACATTTCATGGTTACAGTTTTGCAAATTCTCCTTTGAGAAATTGCAATAATGTTTTGAATTTTTTACAAATTAAACAATCATCATTTAACAGAGATCTTTAGTTAGTTTATAGCTCCACCTCAACGTGCTTTTACAGTAATATCCAGCTTTTACATTAATGCATGAGCAATAATAAACTCATAATATTATATATAATAGTTTTACAGGTGACATTTAATACCTTTAATGATCTAATAACATTTTCCTGTACAATACTCAAACGTTTTAACTCCTAGTTGGTACTATTACTGTATATTATAAGGGTGTTTGTATTTATCAGTACAGCTTATCTATATTTAACAATCTGAATTTGCCTGAAAATCCAGAAATACTTGGAGCAGTGTTACTAGCCATTACTGACTTTAAAGTTTGTTTCATTCGCAGAAGAAAATCAAATCCAAATAAACATTTTTCTTTAAACACAGCTAATCAATGATGGAAATTTGTATTTTACAGTGAAACCAACTCCTTTAATCTTCTTGATTACCAGTTTAACCTTCTAGGTGATGTCTACTAATAGAGCAGCAGTGAATTAAAGTTATTATAATGTTTCTCTAATGGTGCAGTGACTAAAGACTTAGTCATAGCATCCACGTTAGCAAACAGCGAAGAAAAACTTGTGATAAACTTTATCTTCTACTGGACAGATTTAATTATGTTGTGTTCAAAGCCTAACCTCATTAATTTACATGTACATTAGTGCCCCAAGTGTTTAAAAATTAAGATTAACAGTCAAGTTTCCGCTGTGATCTGAGAGTAGAAACTTGCGGCTAACATTAGCCGAGCCTCAGCTTGCGCTAGCTCCATGCATGACTCAGCGTGCATTTCCAATGAATGGGCGAGCTAACGGCAGCTAGCCTAGCGTTAGCAGAGCTTTGGCTGGTTGATTTTTCTTTACCTTTTGTTGTACAAATCCTCCAAAGTGTGCCACTCCGTCGCCATCTCCGGCGTGGAGCTGTTGCTCTGCTGCTGCTTGAGGAAACCGCTGACATCTTTCATGGTGGCGATCAAACTGTGAAGTTATTTTTCTGTTTTATTCGGACCGGTGAGTGTTGATGAACCTACAGCTAACGTCAAGAAGTAACCCGTTGTAATGTGCGAATGCGCAGCTGCGTGCCGCAAAGGATGAAGGGAAATGTAGGAGTAAGGAGTAGTAAAGCTTTATTGAGCAATTAATTTACAAACAAGGTAGGTTGAATAAAATATCAATATACTATTTTGTTTCAGAAAAAAGGAATTGAAAATATCAATTATTGCACAACGAATTACCGCCCAAAAATATAGTGCAATAATTCAGTGTGCACACACAGGCATAATATATTACATCTTTGATGCTGCTAATTGCCCATTTTAATTATTTATTCATATACTTGCAAATGGTAATAAATATCTCAAAAAACAGTACATTTATTACATCTTAGTGATTTTAGTTGAACAGATTACGTTTAGTTATCGCCTGTTTGATTCGCCTTTTGTTTTCAGTGGCGAGGCTACATCAGACATTACGGTACTCCGGCCGCGTCACACGGAGGTCGAAGGACGAAAACAAACAAACATGTCAGCGAGCAGCTAGTCGTTAGTTTCATATTTTATCTGATTGTAGCTGTATAAACGTGTGTTAACAGCTCCTGTCCGTGTTTATTTGAGTTTGAGTTATTGCGGACAGTTTATTTTGTGTGATGGCTTCTTTAACGAGCTGCTCATTAGCTTCACCTGTCAGACTCTGTTTGTTTCTGAGCTCCGGGACCAGCAGTTCGCTCTCTGCAAACGGTCAGTGGAGCTTCATGATGACAGGAGAAAAGGTGGTTTATGAGGAATTACCGTGATACATGTTTTTTTTTTATTGTTTTTTTAAGGTTTAGGTCAGAGGAGTTTGTGTCTAGGTGCAGCAGCAGCAGCAGCTTTGTGCAGGTACTGTTTGTGTATTTCACTTTCACAGTAAAACCACTTCCACAGGAAAAAGTAACATCACAATAATGTTAGTAAGCTCAGTCCAAAATAAAAATATAGAGATGTCATATATTTAGATTTTTGGGGGCTGTTTCTTACGAAAGAGAACAGTAAGGAGACCCAGTTAAAATGTATAAATAAATGTATACACAAATAAGTAATAAATAATGGATGATTAATGTATGATTAACTAAATAAAAGTTGATAGAGCTGATCAATATAATTATTCAGTTAAACACATTATAATTAAATAGGACATAAATGTATATCATGACTTCATTTCTAAATTGTCCTTTCCTTTATTCTTCCCTATATCTATTTTTACTGTAAAATAGTCAACTTTTCATGTCAGAAAAACAGAAACCCTTTTACAGCTTTTTTTTTTTTTCCAACACAAACCACTGCACACACTAGAGCACATGTGTCAAACTGATCCAGGAAAGGGCCTAGTGGGTGCAAGTTTTCATTCCAACCAAGCAGGAGCACACATGACTCCACCCATCTAATCACCTGGGCTGTCTTCACTCGTTTGATTTGTCTGGATGGAACAAAAACCTGCAGCCACTTGGCCCTTTCCTGGATCAGTTTGACACATGTGGTCTAAAGCACATGTGTCAAACTGATCCAGGAAAGGGCCAAGTGGCTGCAGGTTTTTGTTCCATCCTAGCAAGAGCACACCTGATACGACAAATCAAACGAGTGAAGACAGCCCAGGTGATTAGATGGGTGGAGTCGTGTGCTCCTGCTTGGTTGGAATGAAAACTTGCACCCACTAGGCCCTTTCCTGGATCAGTTTGACACCCCTGCACTAGAGCAACTGGAGCCAAAAGCTGTTTCTCCTACTTTTGAAAGTTTTTACTAAGAGCATGGTAGGAAAAAAATGCTAAAAGAATCTAGTTGTAGTCTTGTAAATAGTGACCCTGCAAGATTCACAGTCTGTCTAAAATCTCAGTGTAAGACTAGGCTGGGACTAAAAACACTTGTCTTTAGATGTGAGCAGGTGTGACACAATAGTTTTCCAAATATTTTTAAAGTCTTCTGATGTTTAGGTAGCATTAAGTGCAAATTCTCTTGTTATTGAGTATTTCCATTATATGCAGTATTATACATACCCTGCTTCACTACATATTAAATATTTTTTGACTGTTTTTATTCCGCTAAATCCTGACAGCTTTAGTTCAGAATCAGAATCAGAAATACTTTATTTATTCCTGGGGGGAAAATTGCTCTTTGTTCCAGTTGCTGCAGTATAACAGAAAGAACTACTTCTGTAAACATACACAGGTAAAAATTAAAAGGCAATCTACACTAAATTTACAACAATATAAATACAAATGCCAGTCTTAAGTAAATAAAGATATGTACAAATAGAAATATAGAATGTAAACGTTATATTTTACACATCGCAATTCCATCCCCTTCCAGTGCAAACAAAATAAGGACCATCAAATGTTTGGCAGTTTTGCTTGAAAGTTGACGTAAAAATTGTAAGAGTAATACGATAACCTCAAAACATTCACATTTGAGAAGATAAGATAAGACTTTATTTATCCTGCAGTGGGGAAATTTAGTGTCACAGCAGCTCAAGAATAAGAAACAGAATAAAGAATATAAAAAATAAGGCATACAAACATTACATACATACATTTCTATTTGGCATTTATTTATTATTAATATATTATTTTTTGTGTTTGTTTGTTTTCCTGAAAGTAAAACTGGAAAAAGATCAATTTGTCTTTAAAAAATGAATCCAATTGAGTTTTTTACTTTAATGCATATTTCTTTTCTTTCAATTAAGAGTTTCTTCAAATTTTAATCAAACATTTTGCATATCAAATTATGCACAAAACAAAAAGCCATCTAAATATCTGTAAAAGACTAAGTTAAGGGAATCTTGATCCTGTGTTAGTGGAGCACTGAACTGGATATAAATTCATTTGAAAATATATATTCTGCATTTCTGGTACAGTGCTGCACACTGTGTGTGTAGTACAGTTATGGGTATTAGTTATACTGTGCAAAAGAATATGAACAATTTTCTGTTTTTCTTGTTCGATGCTGCACACTGTGGGTAAAGCACGGGTGCATGCCTGTCTGGAAACTGAGGATAACAAGTAGTTTTCTACACACAAATGTAGATGCAATTATTTTGTGCATTCACTCATCATGAGGAAATGTTTAGTGGTTGCGCACCAATAAAAGATGATAATGAAAATATTTAAAATGCCTGCAACCTGAAACTCTGTGAGGTGCAATTTATTAGTACATTTCAAGCTTCATTGATATTTTTTTTATGTCTTCGGTTACTCTAGACACTGGATGTAGAGTAAAGGTGGAAGGTGTATAATTGAAACTAGAAGTTTACATACACTACAGTTGCTGGTCATATAATTAGAATATCATGAAAATGTTGATTTATTTCAGTAATTCCATTCAAAAAGTGAAACTTGTATAATGTATACATTCATTCCACACAGACTGATACATTTCAAGTGTTTATTTATTTTAATTTTGATGATTATAACTGACAACTAATGAAAATCCCAAATTCAGTATCTCAGAAAATTAGAATATTGTGAAAAGGTTCAATATTGAGGACACCTGGTGCCACATTCTAATCAGCTAATTAACCCAAAAGGCCTTTAAATGGTCTCTCAGTCTAGTTCTGTAGGCTACACAATCATGGGGAAGACTGCTGACTTGACAGTTGTCCAAAAGACGACCATTGACATCTTGCACAAGGAGGGCAAGACACCATGTGCCTTAAGTGCTGATCTTATTTGCAAATAATAAAAAAAGGAGGAGTCCTCAAGGTCAAAGCAGTCCTTCAAATCCTGATAGCTAAGCATGCCCTTGCCATCATACAGGTCTCCCAGAACATTAATACCTTTCAAAGACCATGGTTTGAAGTCTAGCGGCTTGTTTCCAATCAGTACATTCATGTTGTGCCACAAGGGGGCATCATTGTACTATTTATCTCTGTTGGATTAGAAACCAGGCCTTTAGTAGGGTGGTGCATTGAGTCGATTGACGCTTTCGATTCACACTGTTTTAATTTTAGAGCCAGAAGCCTACTGGGTTTACTCCCGTTACAGTAATAGTTTTGCCTCGTTCTGTGTATGATAAATTCCGCTCGTCTCCGTAGTAGATCATTCAGCTCTTGTTTAACGATCCGCAAGTCGTCACTGACTGCGTTGGAATAGTTCCTCTTAAGAGCCCTCTTCAGACATAAGCATTTCTCTTCTAATTCCTTGATCCTAAGATTCCTAACCTTTTTCATATGTGATGCATACGACGTAGTAAAATCACGTATAAAGCCCTTTGTTGCCATCCACACCAATCTAGTGTCCTCAACAGAGCCCACATTATTTTGAAGGACCGTGGACACTTTAGTTCTAAATTCAGAGACAAATAAAGTGTCATTTAGAAGAGAGGTGTTGAAACGCCATCTCTGAGACTTTTTGGATTTGAAACTGAGGTCGATGCTGGGAACTAAGGGGTTATGGTCAGCCAGTGTGGCTGGGAGAAATTTAATAGGTATTTGTCGTGTAATTTGCTGGTCCAAGTTGTAGGTCAAATAGCTCATAAATCAGTCTTTAAAGGAGTCCAATTGGAAAAAATTACTTCTCGGTCTTTAACAGTTATTCAAAAGCCCAGTTGGAAAACAGCTCAAAAAAACTCTCTAACAGGTCTCAAAAATCTTCAAGCAGGAGTCCAAGATGTTGTGACAACACTTTATTATCGATAAAAAGTGGAGAGAACAAATATAATCCACACAAGGTGCAGTCCATAAGCTCTCTAAACTCGAAATGACACTTACATGAGGTTTTATAGAGAATTTTCACACATATGTCCATCCCATCATAAATATTCATTATGAACTTAACACCAATAAAATTTGTTGATTCTTTAGATTTCTCCTCCTAGGGGCTGCTCCAAACGTCATTTTATTTATGATTTATTCAGTTAATATCCGCCCCCTAGGTGCAGGTGGCGTTACCTCATCTCCTTATCTTTGGAAAAGTACCTCTGATGAAAAATACATTTAACTAGACGACCCAAGTGGCTGCAAAATGAAGAATATGCAGCTGAAGAAAAGACACTTGTTTTGATCACTGTTAATGCTGCTTTCCAAGTGGTTGCAAAAAATGAAGAATATGCAGCTGAAGAAAAGACACTTGTTTTGATCACTGTTAATGCTGCTTTCCAAGTGGTTGCAAAAAATGAAGAATATGCAGCTGAAGAAAAGACACTTGTTTTGATCACTGTTAATGCTGCTTTCCAAGTGGTTGCAAAAAATGAAGAATATGCAGCTGAAGAAAAGACACTTGTTTTGATCACTGTTAATGCTGCTTTTTGCCCAGCTGGGAAACCTTGCTCTTATCAGCTCTCCTGGGCAACCACACTAATACTCATTTCTGGCGAGAGAACACAGATGTCTTTTTTGGCACAAACTTAACATTCTTATCTTGGCCTTATTTTACTTCTCCTGTCTTCCAGCAGCATTTTGATTATACATAACATCATATAGATCACTCAGGTTTACATTATTTAATTACAATTTGTCATACAAATAGCTACGTAGTCCCTCGAGAGAGCCTCACAAGGAGGTACTAGCTAGCTCCCACCACATTATTTACACTACATATTACGTAATCCTTCAAACCACGTGACAACAGAAAATAATCAATCCTTGAGAATGACTTATGATATGCAGAGAAACAAGTGTAATCACGAATGCTTGGATTTTGGGACCGCCAAACATCAAAAAGGTTCAAGCTGTCTATCATTGTATTCAGGGCCGTAGAGGCTGATTGCTGACTATGTGTAAATGAGCTTGTAGATCTGTCTAACTCCAGATTACAGACCGCATTCATGTCACCTCTGATAACTAATTCATATTCTGCAAGATTCAGTAATTCCTTAGTAAGGTCAGGATAGAAATGATCTTCAAAGACTGCTGGGGCATAGACAGATATAAATGCAACCTTCGTACTATAGATTGATGTACACACATATGCTACCCGCCCAGATTTATCATTACTAGTCCTGTCAATTTTCACAGGTAAATTCCTCCTGAACATAATCATCACTCCTTTCGAGCTAGACCCACTGCTGGAGGAGGAGACCACCATATATTGTTTATTTTGCATTCTCTGGGCATCTCCTTGTTTAAGGTGGGATTCCTGAATTAGCACTATATCGGCCTTTGCTCGCCGCATCAATTCTTGACATTTAACCCTCTTGACATTGACATTTAAGCCACGGACATTCAAACTCAGGATAGTTAATTTAACCATTATCAAAGATCACTGTGTTTACTTTCCAGCTGTACATTTCACTGCAAACCAAGTATCCAAACATACAGTCCAGTAAAAGGCCCACCCCCACCCAATTGCTGCCTTGCCCATATCCCAAAACATGTGTTTCTGTGTAACTTGACCACTGCATAACACAGCTCATTGAGACTCCAAAACTCAGGTGTATCCCACTTGTAAACATAACTGACCTGACAGGTATATAAACAGCTGAAACATATAAACTTAAATCCCATTGTTAACTGGCACAGGCTATGTCACATGTAAAAATAACTGAAATTGTCCCTCTGAAACATAAACATTAATGTATGGCAAGGTCAATGTTCTCTCATAGATACAATAACCAGTATAGCCTGAGAAAGGACTAACAACCCTCAGTGTTGAATTAGTATGTGACAGTTAGATGTCCTTAATAAACAAGACAGCTGTCACAGTGATACCTGGGCCATGAAAAAAATAAAAATAATAATTAAAAAAAAAAATAAATCCTCGCCTTACTTTCAGGTGCCAATACTTTCCTCCCGCACCATATCACCCTCCTGCTCCATCACCTCCCTGTGTCGTTGAGCTGCCACCCACGTTGTCGAGACCCCGTGTCGAGACCCTCTGAGAAACTCTTCCGCGTCCTCCGGGGTGGAGAAGCTGCGCTGCTCGCCGTCCAGGGTGATCTTTAGAGTGGCCGGATAAATCATGAAGGATGAGATGCCCTTTTCACGTAGAGACTTCTGTACACCCACAAATTCTTTCCGCCGTTGGCTCGTATGGGCACTGTAGTCAGCATAGAAACGCAGCGACTTGCCGTCGTCTTGTATAGGGGCGTTCTTCGTCACCTCCCGGGCGCCGTTCAGTATGGCGTTGCGGTCTCCGTGCCGAAGCAGCCTCAGTATCATGGTCTGCGGGATGTTCCCCTTCCCGCGTGGGCCGTAAATACGATGTGCTCTCTCTATCTCAATCATTTTATTGCCGAGCGAGGGTATCCACTTAGGAAGCATTTGCTGGAGAAAAGTGATAGCGTTGTCGCCCTCTCTGCCCATACTGATGCCTGTTATCCGAACATTGTTTCTCCGGTGGTGGTCCTCCAATAGGGCGAGCTTCTGTTGAAACTTCTCGATGCCGGTGGTGTTGTCTAACACCTGCCGTTTCATGGTCCGTGTGTTGGCTTGAACCCTTTCAACTTTGGACATCAGGCCTCGAACAGTGTCCATGTTGGTGTCCAAGTCCTTCTGAAGTTTCTTGACGGAATCGTAACACTTCCCACTGCGTTGGTAATAGCGCGGGTGACAACCATTTCCAGTTGGTCGCGCTGTCTGGCTAAAGCTAGCGAGATAGCTTCTTCCATGCTAGTATCGGTAGCCGCCGAGCCGTTAGCTTCTTGTTACTTACTCTTCGCCGGGGGGATTTTGGTCGGCGAGTTAAATAGTTTCTTTTGGCTTGACATCCTATATAGTTCTCACTACGAAGTATAAGACTGCCAAGGTCTTAAGTATCAAATTATCATTAAAAGTGAGGATATCACACGGGAGCTCTTGAGTCTTCCGACCATTGCGCTTGCCGGTCACGTGACCCCCCTTTTAGACATTTTTTTATTACTTTCTTCAAAGTCAGAACTTTACATACACTAACATTATTATTCCTTGAAACAATTTGGGAAAGCCCAGATGATGCGGTTATGTCTTTGGAAGCTTCTGATAGGTTCATTGACAACATTTGAGATAATTCGAGACACACCTGTGGATGTATTTTAAGGCACACCTGAAACACACTGCTTCTTTGTGTGACATCATTGGAAAGTTAAGAGAAATCAGCCAAGATAGCAGGAAGATAATTGTGGACTTGCACAAGTCTGGTTCATCCTTGGGTGCAATTCCCAGATGCTGAAGGTCCCACTTTCATCTGTTCAAACAATCATACGCAGTATAACCACCATGTGGTCTGACGAAACTAAAATGAACTGTTTGGCCATAATGACCATCGTTACGTTTGGAGGAAAAAGGGGTAAGGTGTGAAATAAACTGATAAACGGGTGGCAGCATCATGTTGTGGGCTTGTTTTGCTACAGGAGGGCCTGGTGCACTTCACTAAATAGATGGCATCATGAGGAAAGAACATTAAGTGAAATACTGAAGCAACATCTCAAGACATCAGCCAGGAAGTTAAAGCTTGGGCACAAATGGGTCTTCCAAATGGACAATGACCCGAAACATACTGCCAAACTGGTTACAAAGTGGCTTAAGGATAAAAAAGTCAGTGTTTTGCCATCACAAAGCCCTGATCTCAGTCCTATTGAAAAGTTATGGGCAGAGCTGAAAAGGCAAGCGAGGGGCCTCCAAACCTGTCTCAGTTCCATCAGTTCTGTCAGGAGGAATGGGCCAAAGTTCCTGCCAACTATTGTGAGAAGCTTGTGGAAAGATATCCAAAACGTCTGACCCAAGTCATGCAGTTTAAAGGCAATGGTACCAAATACTAATGAAATGACTTTCAAGAAAGTAATAAAAATATTGTATAACAAAAATCTCTAATTTTTTTTGCATTTAGCAAATATAAATAATTTTGGTAATCCTAATTGACCGAAAACAGGAAAAGTTTAATCTCATTTAATGACAGTGAGAAATAAAAGATCATGTGTCTTTTTATATAGTGTATGTAAACTTCTGGTTTCAACTATATATAGCTTTTAAAATGTATTTTACGCTGCTTTATTTCATTTGTATTTTTTGTCTGGTTTTGTTTTCCTTTTTATTGCCATAGAGTCACTTTCTTCACTTGTTTTTCTTGTTTTCCTTGACTCTTGAGCTGCTGTAACAATCTCTGTCGTGATGCAGAAAAACAAACGCTTAATCACAAACTGCTTCATCGCTGCTCTGTTTCTTCAGACAAACAGTCTCTCCCCGGTGGAACGGGACTCGAGGGTTTTTGTCCCATGGCGGTGGTGCAGGCGAGGAGCAGCAGACCCTGGAGGACGTGGCCAAGAAGCTGAGGGAGCAGCAGTACAGCAGGGTGGTGGTGATGGCTGGAGCTGGGATCAGCACGCCCAGCGGCATCCCAGACTTCAGGTAAACACAAACAGATGGTATTTATTTATTCTAGTGCAGTGGCTCTTAAAGTCCAGGGGTCACATAAATGGATTTATTAGTTTATTTTATTTAATCATTTAAATTTTTATTTTATCTGGATTTATATTTTTTTAATTCAGAAATCTTTATTTAGTTTTTCGTTTTCAACAGAGAAGGGCAATTCCTAACATAGGACCATATATATAAATAAATAAATCAACAAACAAACAAAGTAATTAAAAAAAAAGGAATTAAAAAACAAAATTAGAACTTTTTTATTTATTTTTTAACAGAGAAGATTATTCACAGACATAGTACCATTTAAAAAAACTAGACTTTTATAACACTACATTAAAATTAAAAGTGTTTTTAAGAATTTTCAGAACTCTAAGAAACTCGACTGAAATTAAAAAATGTAATTATTAGGGCCTCGGGGCAATCGCACCGAGCACTGGTCCCATACAGCAATAGCTGTAGGGACCAGTGCTCGGGGCGACTGTTATAGACTACTGTTATTCTGTGGATTTCTTCTTCAACCTCTTCCGGACGCAATTTCGTCCCGCTACTAGTCCTACAACTTGAAGAGTTGCAGGACAAATTATATATCAAAACGCGTGGTTTGATTGGGATTGGTGTGCTATTACTTTTCTTGACAGAATATGAATTTTTCGCGACGTGAGTCGCGAAAAACTGCCCAAAATTTTGCATTGAAATGAATGGGACGGCCCAAATTCCACTCTACAGAAATAATTTATACATAGAAACGTAGGAAAATTTGTCTTCTCCCTCAGAATCCTTTGGTAAAGCTGTCAGTTATAGTTTGGGCGTAGTTTGCACAGATGTGCCACCAACACGCACCAACAGCCTCATTGGCTCCCATATTAAAAACGCAGGAAGATTTCTGAGCTGTCTGAGATTTAACAGTTTTTTTAGATCGCTCTAACAAAGCTATTTTTTATTTTTCTTAAAAAAAAACATATGGAGACGTTCAGGAAGAATTCAGGACACTCAAAGTGAAGTCGGATCAATGATAGGTATTATGGTTTTGCCAAAAATGCTTTCTGTTCGAGGCCAGAAATTCCACTCTGTCCACCTCTATTAGGTGGGCAGGTGTCAGTTAATTCTGTTGATTGCTTTGATCTGATTGCCTTTGATCTTTGATGTGATTACAGTTATAGATACACACACACACACATGCGCGTAAGCACACACACTCCTCAAGATACACATGCTTCCAACACACACACGCACGCACACACATATACAAGTAATGTTATGTGATTTTATTCACACACACACACACACACACACATTTTGAGGTTGAAGGGCATAGGTTGCTGTATAAATAAATACTTGAAAAGGAATGCTTGTTGTAGGTGTGCTCCTTGTATATAATATAGTATCATAACATTACTAGTATTAATTGTTTGAAATCTCTGAATAATCTCATCATAGTGTACACACACCGGCAGTAGCCCCCGTGGCCCTTTCAGAATTTCCCCAGAGGAAATTTTCTAGTTTCAAATATACTCTCTGTCTTGTCAGGGAGAATAGATTGAGCCCCTGTGCTGTCCTATTTCTCTATAAATATCATGTGTATTCATCAGATTCTCCCCTCAGGTCTCCGGGCAGCGGTCTCTATGACAACCTGCAGCAGTACGACCTGCCGTACGCCGAGGCGATCTTCGAGATCAACTTCTTCCACCACAACCCGAAACCCTTCTTCGCCCTGGCCAAAGAGCTTTACCCCGGGAACTACCGGCCCAACCTGACGCACTACTTCGTCCGCCTGCTGCACCAGAAGAATCTGCTGCTGCGGATGTACACGCAAAACATCGATGGGCTGGAGAGACGTAAGGGTTTATATTCTGTCTTCTCACCAGAGGTAAAGAAACAAGTCCTGTTTAAGCTGCTGTTCTTGTTCCCTTGTTTGTAAGTGGCAGGGATTCCTCCTGACATGTTGGTGGAGGCGCACGGGACGTTTGCTATGGCGACCTGCACCGTCTGCAGGAGGACGTACGAGGGAGACGAGCTGAGAGTGAGTTACAAACCAAACATTTGTCCAACTTTTACCAGAATACAATTAAAATACAGTTATGTTGTCTCTTTTTTGCCATTCATTTTTTATTACATTTTTAAAAAATATATATATTTTTTTTTTTTCCAGAACTTGACCAACATAGAAGCTTAAAATAGATAAGTAAAATAAGAGAATTTTACTTTATTTTTCATTTGTAGCAGAAAATATAAATAGAATAAAAAATAAATAAATAGATATACATAAAGTAAGAGAGTAAGTATATGTTTTTAGAAATGTTTTTTCTATTTAAAATGTTTAATTTTTAACAGAACATGACATACAATACGACCTTCAGAATAAATAAATAAATAAATAAATAAATAAATCAATAATAAAATAATAAACAAAAAAGATCAAGCAAATAAATACTTTTTCTTTTTACTTAAAAAAAAAGCAAGAATCAGAACAGGACATTCCATGACATCAGACCATAAAAATAAAAAATATAAAAAAATTGGAACTTTTTTTAAATTTATTTTTTATTTTCAACAGAGCAGGATATTCCCTGATATAGTTCCTTAAATAAATAAATTCACAAATAAATAAATAAAATAGAATGATAATTTTAAAAGATTAACAAAAACTAATAAAACAATAATTAAAATAAGGCTTTCTGTTGTCTAAGACCTTTATCACTTTATCTTAACATTTCACTTTAGACTCTGGTGAGTTTAAATTATATTTTAATAATATAATTTTCATCTTGTTTCAGCCAGATGTGATGAGCGGGACGGTGCCGAAGTGTCCCACCTGTAAAGGCGTGGTGAAGCCTGACATCGTGTTTTTCGGGGAGGAGCTTCCTCGCCACTTCTTTAAATACCTCACAGACTTCCCGCTGGCCGACCTGCTGATCGTCATGGGAACCTCACTGGAGGTGAGTGCCACCAGCCTCAGACACGTCCTGTAACCCTTCAGCATCAGTTTATGATGCTTTAAAAGCTGCTGTTTGCCTCTACGTCCTGCAGGTGGAGCCATTCGCCAGCCTGGCGGGAGCCGTCCGCGGCTCTGTACCTCGGCTGCTCATCAACAGGGACTTGGTGGGTCCGTTCGCCTGGCGCCGCCGGCCACAGGATGTGGTGCAGCTGGGGGACGTGGTGGGTGGTGTGCAGGCCCTGGTGGACGCTCTCGGCTGGACGCAGGAGCTGAACACTCTGATGGAGGCTGAAGCTAAGAAAGTGAGTTTTAGTTACCAACTCCACATGTTTCTACAATTCTACAATGTCATTTAGCAGACACTTTTATCCAAAGCAACGTACATTTAAGAGTTATTACAACACAAGCAAAGATGACTTCTAGAAACAAGGCATGAGTAAGTGCTGTGGGTTAAGCTGAGTCTTATTAGGACCTACAGAGAACTGTTTTATGCCATAAAGAGCATGTTCATACCAGATTCCAAACTGACCCACATGTCACTCACTGAATAAATACCTAAATATTATATATCCATATTGCGGGAATTTAAACTATATTCCCTGCTTCAAATATACTGTTTGCTATTTGTGAAATGTCTGGTTGATTGTCTTTATAAATCTGAGAAACCTTAAACTAGCATTTCTTGACTAATCTATGACAAATGAATGGATCAGATTAACTAGGACATCACAAATGATTACTGAAAAGACCATATATGTATTTGAACAGTAGCTTACCCCACATCTCTTGGTAGTTGAAGGAAATTAGTTTGGGATCATCTTCAGGTTAAGATTTTCTGAATCTGCTCAGCTCTGAACTCTTCTACGTCAGAGTTCCCATGTTTCTCTAATGCATGTATTTAATGAAATAACCAGTATTGTAAATTTGAAGTTTGTAAACAACAACCTGAAAGACTTGAAATCTGAAGGAAACAGCTACAAGAACTTTATTTTGTGTTCAACCCTTCTGTTATTTTGCGGGTCAAATTCACCCATTTCAAAGTTAAAAAAAAAAAAAAAAACTTGTTAAAAATATTTTTTCATAAAAAAAAAAAAAAATGTAAAATATATATATTTTTAAATCAATGTCATGTAAAACCATTGTATTTTATATGTAGGACTTTCCAATGTACATTTTTACACAAAAGTTTTAGCATTTATTTATTATCAAAAACGAGTGAATTATCCTCATTGATCTGTGAGAGGTAAAGAACACCATTGCACTAAATATTGATTGAAATTGGTTAGAATTGGTTAGTGATGAAGTTATCAATTAAATATAAACAATGTTCATTGGGATTTTTTAGTTTCTGACACTTTTGGTTAAATAAAAATGCCCCGTGTCAAATTGACCCACTAACACTATTGCTGTTCCTGAGAAACAAACATAACAGGAGGGTTAATTTGGTGGCACTTGTGGACAAAAGAGTGCATTTCCATGAGCTCCAGACTCCCTTTGGAAAACCTCTAATTTTACTGCAGCAGGGACAGTCTGCCCTGTCTATTCCTGGTTCTGGTACTTCAGTGTCTCTCTTCCCTCCAGCAGCTCCAGCCAAATTAGCGTGGGCCTGGTGTATTGTCTGCATTAACTTCCAACAATACAACATATTTCCTGACATTGTACCTTCAAATAGAAGAGACTACCAGGCCCTGCTGCAGTAAAATTAGAGGTTTTCTAAAGGGAGTCTGGTGCTCATGGAAACAACCAACTTTTGTCCAAACGTGCCGCCAATTTAAAAAAAAAAAAAGTTTCCCCCTTAGACTAAAATGTCTTTCAGGTTGTTCTGGTTTTACAACTTAAACTTGACAATACTATTTAATGCAGTGAAAAATATAAAATGGTGTAGCTACATGTAAAGCAGCTCAGGTCGTTCAGTAATTTACAGTAGCCATGTTTCCACTGAGTACTTTTTGGAAAGCGGCCCACTAGTTAGTTCCCGTTGGCCTCTGTTTCCATACAGCTACTTTTGTAGCGGCTAACCAATGGAGTCAGAATGTGACAACAGACAGACGCGGCAAGCAGTGTTGCCAACGTAGACTTTGTCTCTATATTTAGCGACTATTCAGACCCCTCTAGAGACTCTTTTTCAAAAAAGCGACTTGCGACAAAGCTAGTCGCTTTTTCTGGTGTTATTGGAGACTTTTGGAGACTCGTTCCTACTCTTCTTAGTGAGTAGCGCCGTCCCAAAGCACTCACAAACAGCCCAGTCCTCCCGCAGCAGTCTCTCCCAGCTGCAGTCAGAGCAGGAGATGTTAACCTCTCAGCGTCCAGTCTGCAAATGAATCACGCATGCGCAAAGTCGACGCCTCAACCATATCCAATCACCATCGACTAGTTCATAGTGGCTCAAAAGTAGCTACCCGAGGCAGATTTTTTCTGAGCTAGTGAGTCCTTTTTAAAGTTTTTTCCACACTGATCCATTCACTAATGTTGTTGTGTTTACTTTTATCTGCAGGCTGCAATAAAGACAGAAGAGTGAAGGTTTCACTGTCACATCAGGCTGGAGGTTTGACTTTATTCACTCACTGTCACGAATCAGTGCAGGACTAAATCCAGACTTTTCTCACTGGGGTTCATGTGGTGATGGAATGGATGGATGGACATGAAATAATTTAAATCTGCTGAAAATTGATGCTTTAGTGGAATTACAGTAAAAAAAAATATATATATATATTAATATTAATTGAAAGGAAAATGCAGGAAAATATGATTTATTTTAAGCGTTTAAAGTTTCCAGGACTCTGAAGAAAACTCTGAACTGAAAGCAGCCGATCATTGTCTTGTTATCAGCTTTCACTTAATGAAAATAAGCTCAAGTTTCCTGCTGAATGTCTGCAGGATAAAACTTGTCATGACACATTGCAGATAAAACCTTTGAAAACAGGTCAAAAATATATAATTTTGTGTTTTTAAACCGCTGCTCTGTGTGTGTGTGTGTGTGTCAAAATAAACGACCGTGTGTGTTAATGGTGATAAAGGAACTACAGTGTGTTTCCCTGAAGAATAAATATCCAACTTTGATTCACACGCAGTACTTGTTTGATGATACTTTCACTTTAATTTTGTTGTTTTTTTCACTGGATTTGTTCAGACTGATCAAGTCGTACCTTCTCATGAAAATCAAATGTATTTCTAACCAGCAGAGGGAGCCAAAGGACCTTGACTGTGACGGACTCACCTGAAGTGGTTTAATAATCATATTCGGAGCTACAGCTGCAGTTATTAGTCAGTTAATTGATCAATGGAAACTAATCAGTGACTTTTTTGATAATAGGATAAAGTAGAAAATCACATACAGTGCTTAACAAATGTATCAGACCAGTGGTTTATGTCCTCGATTAACAGCATTAGTCATTACCAAAATAATGTTTTTATGTTACAGCAGTATATCGAAGCTCTTTAACCCAAATGATATTTTTAATGCTCAAATATAATTTTTATTGTTATCAATGAGTCAACAACTTTACTGTTGACTCATTGATATAAAAAAAAAAACTGTAAAAAATAGTAAAGCACATTATTATATCTTGGTTATGATGTCAAATTATTGTTATTTACTTTATTCCTGAACAGAAAAATGAACAGAAGCTATTTTTGTCAGACATGACATTAAACTGAATATCTCTTGTTAACAGTGTCGGAAAAACACTTATTTTTAACGTCTTTAAACAGCTTTATTCTGCTCCGTTCCATTCTGAGAAGAGGAGACCTTTGTGGAAAAACCTTCTTGAACACTGAATGAATCATAACTTGGATAAACTGACTGCAATGTCAGACAACAACTCCCATGATCCCACGGCACATTACGACATCACCCGCACTCTTTTGTTATTGTTTTAATTGAGAAATCCCTTGTGGCACAAGATTATATATTGTGCATTTAAGAAAAGCCTCTCTCCTCAACAGGACTTATGTCTCTGTTAGTTAGTGAAACAAAACATATGATAACAGAGGAGATGATAGCTGAATCCCAATGTCAAGGATCCTTCCTTGGAAGGCTCCTTCCTTGGAAGGAGCCTTACTAGTGCATAACTAGTCCAACAAACTGATGTTAATGAACGCGTCTGTAAAATTAGCACACTAAGCTAGCAACAATGTTGCTAGGAGCTTAACATACTACAGGGCTGCACACGTAACAGCTAGTGTCACTGAATCCCAAATCGGCCAGCTATTGGCTAGTCAGTCTATTAAAATTTAACATTAACTACTAATATAAATTGTCTTGTTATGTTTCCAGTTAATGAAGTGGTGTGTCTTATCTTTCAAACCATACAGAGTTTTAAGCCTTAGCTTTGTGTTTACCAGAGTCGGCAAAAGGACGCTAACACCGGTGCTTGACGGGCATAGCAACAGTAACCCAGGGAGGCGGAGCTTTTGCTAGCAGTCAATTAACCCTCAGGGCCTGTTCAAATTTTATGCACACTTGCACTGCTTTAGCGCATAAAATGCACTCTTTAAAAGCCAAAAATATATACATTATTATATTCTACTTTCATTGTACTGATTTTTTTTGCCTACATCTGACCTAATAATTGATATCAAACACTAATTTATTTTTAAATATTTTAACCCTTTAAATGCCATGTTTTTGTCATAATACCAAAGTTAAAAAAAGAAGAATTATTGCAGCTTGGAGTTTGTCAATAATTAGCACTGATTTTGTTGCATTATTATTATTTTTAGCAGTGTCAAATACTCACACTATTGTTTGTAAACAGTGTATACAAATAAAATGGAAATAACAAGATCAAATAAAAAAAAAAACAATCTTGCCAAAATTAATGCCAAATGCTAGCCTGGCTAACACCAGACTATTCTCAAATGAGGTCTAGTCTAGAGTCTAGAGCAATGGATTTCTCAGTAGAGGAGGTGTGGTTTACGATCCTCGATCCTACGAGCCGTTTATTGGACGCTTAGAATGTCTATCAAAAGCGTCTGTAGGTAGCTCTTAGCCAATCAGATCAGTTATACCAGATGACGTAGTAGAGCAACAGAAATAGATGTTTGTTGTGTGTGTGTCTGTGAGAGAGTGTTGTTTGCTGCTTTGCTCCTCCAGTTCTCGCTTTCTGCAAGATTATTCATTTTCACGCTTTATTCCCCCTCATGTCATTCAGCCACACACATCCACTGATTTTATGGGCAATAAACAAGCTGCTGTGGGCCTCTCGGCGGCTCCGCTGTCCGCGGTAGCGGGGCTATTAGCCGCTAGCGGCTATTAGCTATAAGCCGCTAGCAGCGCTAATAGCCGCTAGCGACGCTAATAGCCCCGCTACCATAACGCCGGTGATCTCAGCGGAGCCGCCGAGAGACCTTTCGCCTTTCAACTTTCGCTCTAAACTATTTAAAACACCATCTACAGCTAAAGAGAGTTTCGCGTCTGCAGCAGCCATGTTGGATCCGGAAAGCTTCCAAGTGCCGAGTAGTACGCATCATCGTCTCACCGTCCCTCCCCGCTCTGTGATTGGATCCCTAAAACAGGGCTAAGAAACTGCCGTGGTTTCCAGACCGCCTGGAGGTTCGAAATTAAATTTGAGCGCGCAAGGCAGTCTGGGTATACCCAGGCTAGCCAAATGCATGAACACAGCCAAAACTATTAACAAATGAAGAATGAAAAGCGCATAAAATGCGTTCAACCAGCCCTGAGGGTTAAGCTGAGAATGCATGCTTTTTTTCTTTCTGGTGTAAAATGATTAAAGATTAATTGGAGAAGTAGAATCCAGACAGTACATCCTCTGAAGACTCAGAAATGACAGATTTGTTGGCAGGTTTCTCATGTTTCATGTAAATTTTACAATGAGATCCATGTATCGGCTGTTTCTGTCAGTGTGCCTCTTCCAGGATGTTTTACACCAATCCACCGAGTGTGAGTTTCTCTTTTCCACTCAAGGTGCCTCGTGTTGTCTGGGGTTTTGTAGTCGTGCAGATAATTTTGGATTTGATCAAATTCAGCATGCACTTCAGTTCCTTTTTCACCCCGACTCTCACACCTCACTCCAATTTTCACCTCCCCTTGCCTCCCACTCCTCCTGCTGCTGCTGACGTCTCAGAAAAGGTCTTATTTTATCACTCCGTCATATCATCTATTCTGCACAGAAACTTTTCTCTTTCATGTTCGTCTCTTTATGCTTCTTAAAGGTTAAATCAAATCCTTCCCTCTGCTTTAATGTCATATATTTTTGACATAGGTTACAAAGTTTCGGTTAGAAAAAGTGACTAAAACTAAGCTTAAAATGTGGATATTTGTGTCAGAATCTCTTTATTCTAAAAGTGTAATCTAAAATAAAGTGTGTGCACTAACAAGATCCTGTTAAAAACATTAAATTATGTTCATCAGACGACAATTGATTGCTGAGACGAACATTCCTGTGACAAATATTCACTGAAAATCTGCTTACACAGAGCCAAGAGGAGAGGACAGGAGAGGCTGTTTACACAGAGCAGAGAGGAGAGGAGAGGACAGGAGAGGCTGTTTACACAGAGCAGGGAGGAGAGGACAGGAGAGGCTGTTTACACAGAGCAGAGAGGAGAGGACAGGAGAGGCTTGAAACATGACAATACTGAGAACTGTGAGACATGTGAGCACTAAGAAAAGTGTTTATATATGAGTTATGTTTTACACAAATTTTGCATTGTTCTTTTTTCTGGATATCTGTCAATTTTTCAGTGTCTTTTCAGCCATTAAATGTTCATCCAGTTTGATCTGGGTTGACCATGACATCCTTTGATCTCTGGATCCAATAATTGTTTAATTAAACCGTTCGATGCGTCAGCTTCTATCAAAGAGATGCCGTGAAAATCTTGTACAGAAGTTAATATTCTCCAAGAGATGAATCCTCCTGACTTTGGTGGTCTTTTAATTTTTTTCTTTAGTGTCAGCATGAGGTTGTGTTTTTTGGTGGATTGTCTCGACAACTATTGGATGGATTAATTTGAAAGTTTCTGCTTTGACTCATGAGATTTCAGCGTTTTACAGCTCTACAACAGTAGAAATACAGAAAGTGGGAGGAAAGAGCAGTTTTTTACCACAAATACGCCATTTGAGTGGAAATAATAAGACCCTGTTGTCCAATTTGTGTCTCAGTTGGGTTCCTATTCACATATGTTGGTCCTTTTGCAGCTCTATCTCAAAGTCTTTCTGGTACTTTTTAGTTTTCTCTCACAGAGACAGACACCCTGCACTACATGACTTCTTAAGTGCATGGGTGGATTCCTGAATAGGATGACTGGGCTCAGTCTAGGGGGTCAGGGGCCTCCGAGGGGGCATGTTGGGCGTTTTTGTGCTGTAGTATTTACTATTGCTATGCAGAGGAGTGTCTGTGTGGATCTGCTGCAGCAGGAATGTTTAAACATGAGTTAGACAGCCGAGCTTCATCTCCAGACGACACATAACAAATCACAACACAAAACCAAGAAAGAGACACAAAATGACAACAAAATGGGACACAAAATGATTACAAAAAGTTATTCAAAATGATAACAAAAAGTGAGTCAAAATTACTACAAAAAGGAAGTCAAAATGACTACAAATAGGAAGTCAAAATTACTACAAAAAGGAAGTCAAAATAACTACAAATAGGATGTCAAAATGACTACAAAAACGGAGGCAAAATTGCTACAAAAAGGAAGTCAAAATGACTACAAAGAAATATGAAAAATGACTACGAAAAGGGACACAAAAATATTACAAAAAGGGACACACAATTACTACAAAAAGGGGCACAAAATCAATCCAAAAAGGGACACAAAATGACGACACAGGACGATACAAAAGGGACACAGAGGGACACAAAATGATTTCAAACAGGCATGTAAAAGGACTGCAGAAAGAGACATAAAAGTGCTCCAAAAGGGACACACAATGATACAAAAAGAGACACAAAATGAATAGAAATGGACACAAAATGACTCCAAAGAAAGATGCAAAATTACTACAAAAAGGGACACAAAATGACAGAAAGGGGACACACAAATACTACAAAAAGGGACACAAACTGACTCCAAGGATGCAAAATTAACACAAAAAGGAACTCAAAATAACTACAAATAGGATGTCAAAATGACTACAAAAACGGAGGCAAAATTACTACAAAAAGGAAGTCAAAATGACTACAAAGAAATATGAAAAATGACTACGAAAAGGGACACAAAAATATTACGAAAAGGGACACACAATTACTACAAAAAGGGGCACAAAATCAATCCAAAAAGGGACACAAAATGACGACACAGGACGATGCAAAAGGGACACAGAGGGACACAAAATGATTTCAAACAGGCATGTAAAAGGACTGCAGAAAGAGACATAAAAGTGCTCCAAAAGGGACACACAATGATACAAAAAGAGACACAAAATGAATAGAAATGGACACAAAATGACTCCAAAGAAAGATGCAAAATTACTACAAAAAGGGACACAAAATGACAGAAACGGGACACACAAATACTACAAAAAGGGACACAAACTGACTCCAAGGATGCAAAATTAACACAAAAAGGAACTCAAAATGACTACAAAAAGGAGTCAAAATTACTACAAATATAAAATAAAATTACTGCAGAAAGAGACATAACAGTGCTCCAAAACAGAGACAGAATGACTACAAAGGGGAACTAAAAAACACTCCAGATAGAGGCACAAAATGAGTGCAAAAAGGACACGGACTACAAAATGAGACACAAAATTACCACAATATGCTTCTCATAATGACTACAAAAAGACACTACGACCAAAAAAATAATCTAAAATATTAAGAAGGGGGCCAAAAGTAACTCCAAAGAAAGATGCAAAATGACTACAAAAAGGGACACAAAATGAGTTAAATAGGTACGAAATTACTACAAAAAGGCATGTAGAATGAATGCAGATAGAGACACAAAATGACTACAAAAAGAGATGTAAAATCACTCTAGACAGACACACAAAATGAGTGCAAAACTAACATTGAATGAATATAGAAAGAGACACAACATGACTACAGAAAGTAGAAAAATCTGTACAAAAAGAGACACAGAATGAGCAGAAGTGGACCTGGTCTGTATGTCTCGCTCCTGTGTGTATCAGTGGTGTCTTCACACCGGTCCTCAGGGACTCTTTTTGAAAAAGGGATTTAGAAATTGGCAACAAACGGACTCAATAAAAGGTTCTTTAACACATGAAGTTACCACACATTAAACACTGAGCTGAGCTGATCAGATTCCAGCTGAAGGCCACAGGAACATTAAGAAAGATGACACAACTTTTATTAGAAAGGTTTCCACATAAAACGTGGATATGGCGACAATAGGCACAGTCAGTAACACACTCACACACACACACACACACACACACACACACACACACTTTCAGTTTCAGAACATAGAAACAGGTTTTATACAGAGCTCGTCACGAGGATATAATGAGTCTAATGTGACGTCATCAAGACACAATCTGGAAATGCTTCAATTAAATTACATTTTCTATCATATAAACTTAAAAGTTTCATTCAACATCATACAAACAGTTTATAAAGTTTTATCACTCAGTAAAAAATAAAATTACTTCTTCTGCAGCTTTTATAGCTGACTCAAATATTAGAGTATTTCATGTAAAGTAATTAATAGTTTTGGAGGACTATTGAGTCGATTATTCTGAGCTGAAGTTACTGTCACGTAGTGATTTATTTCTGCCACAGTGACAAAAAAATATTAAAACACTTTGTCTTTGCATCTAAACGAGCTCCTTACCATTTTATAACAGGATCTTTGTTAATGTTTAAGCACATAAATTACTATTTTTTTACTTCAAATTATTCAGTTTTTAGTTTCTTTATTTTTGGTATATCGAGAACACTTTGCTGTTATTACTCAAACGTCCAAGGAAAACTTTTTTTTAAATAACCACATTCTGAATGAAATGTGTTTTTTTCCTCCCTTGTTTTAACAATAAGTTAAGTTATTTTGTTAAAATGAGAGAAAGTGTGCATTGTAATACTAACCTTTTATTAAGGTTGCCTTAAGAGGTCAACGCACTGTAGCTTAAGAATGTAGAAAACATTTTTTTGCAAAGAAATTAAACGCTAAAGCGTTCATCAATTTGGCTGATATGCAATATAAAGAAACACTGCAAATACAGAAGCTTAAAGGGATAATTCGGACTACAGTAGATGGATGTTAGCATGTCCCTGGTTTGTAGAGGCAGACAGGAGTACTGACACAGAAGATAAACAACGTGCTGCTGCGGACGGGAGCAGCAGATGAACACAAAAAGCAATATCAGTTTAAATTTATGCTATATTTATACAGCAGTATTTTTAATGCTTTAATTTGCCTGTAGACAGCTCTGTTTAAGTTAAAAAGGGGGTTATCTATGTTCTTGTCAAAACCACCAGACCCCATTGACAAAAACAGTAATTTTACCGCACAGAACGCAGAGTTGCTGGTTTAACTGCTGCTTCAATCTGTTAGTTTGATGGTGTTATTTTGTGACTTTGTTTAATCTGAATTAACTTTAAAACATCAAACAAATAAACAAACAAACTGATGGAGGCAGCAGTAGACCAACAACTTGTGCATTGTGTGAGGTTGTGCAAGCAAAATTACTGTTTTTGTTAATGGAGTCTGTTTCCCATTGGAAAGGGCTGTCCGGCAGCAAAGTAAAGCTGTGAAAATATTCTCAACATAGTGTACACTTGAATTTATATTGATTATTTGAAGTGTCTAAAACACATTTATCTGTAGTCCTTTCTGCTTCTACATACTGTGACTGTGGAGAAGTACCTCAAATAATTATACTAAATAAAAGAATCCTTAACATCCCTTTAAACTTCTGTATTTGGTTGTTTATTCATGATACATATAAGTTGTCAAATTAGTAAAAGTGTTTCCCAATTTGCTCCTGTTTTATACTTTTATGCAGAAATAAGATCTAGGAGAATAAGATTAAGGTTCACTTTGTCATCCAGGACAGCGTGCAGACATCTGGCTGAGATCTGCACTTCACTAAATGCACTTCTCTATCATTTATATATATTTTGTCAGGGTGGCAGCAATAACATACTGTAGTAAAAGAGTAAGTGAGAATATAAACTCTTTTTTTCTCCAGAGAAGCAGAGGAGAGATGTTCAGCCTCTCCTGCTGCCTCATGGTGTTTATTATATTATTTATTATACGTTTAAACACGTCGTCAGCGCTGAAGTAAATCACATCACTCGGGTATAAAAGCAAAGAAAGCTACAGATCGTGACTCTCAGTCTTCGTGTTGATGAGTTCGCTCAAGGTTTGACGTGTGAAAAAATGGTTTTAATATGAAACAGGAAAAGAAACTTATCGACTTTAAAGTGTTGTTTTTTCTTATTACCTTCTCAGTATGTTGATACTTCTATCATGACATCCTGTGAATGTTTTTAAGGCATATTGCTACTCAATATAATATTAATGTTTTTATCCGTACACGTTTTAAAATGACTTGAAACTGGTTTCCACCGTTCTAATCTGTGTGTATTCAATACACAGAGCAGTCAGTGATCCGTGTCAGCAGAAAATCCTGCTGCTGCTGTTAAGTAAAACTCCTCTCTGTCCTTTTATCCACTCAGACTTCTTGACGTCACGCTTCAGATTCCCAGAAGATGTTTTGTAAATGAAGAGTTTTGTTTGCACTTTTCCTGCACGCAGACGGCTCGCCTGCTGCTCCGACAGCTGTCAGTCGTATCGGGTGAAAGTTTTGAACCTTGTGTTGCTTTAAACAAACAGCTTTGGCTCTTATTTGCTTTCTTGCTGAGCGTTAAAGATCAACCACTCATACAGCCAGGACTCAGTTAGCTTAGCTTAGCATAAAGAATGGAAATGGAGGGAAACTGCTAGTGGAGTCTTTGCTTGATGCAGAAGTTTTTGTTTTTTTTATCTCCATACAGTACTGTGCAAAAGTTTTAGGCAGGTGTGAAATACTTTGAAATATAGAAATGTTCATAGTAAATTTTGATTATATATATATATATATATATAATACATTTTGATATATATATATATATATATATATATATATATATAGTGTGCATCATCATAAGTTTAATTTAAGAGCTGATATCTAGCCATTTTCCATGGTTTTCTTGATAATGATTTTGGTTATTGTCAAGAAAACCATGGAAAATCAGCTCTGAAATTAAACTCTTCTGAGCTATTTTTGTTGTTATCATTATATTTGTCCAAACAACTGTATGTACAAGTTGTACCAGGCATTAAACTGAACAAGAAATTGAAGAAAAAGGGTGATCTAATTTTTTCCCATGACAGTAGATAACAGCAGTTCTCAGTCTGACATAGCTGAAGGATTCATGTATTCATTTTGGACCTATTTTGACACCTTGATTTGACATTTCTCTCTGCAATGATCGGTCACATCTGTCACATCTCTTTGAAAACATTCACATTGTTGCTCATTGGAGCGAGCAGCAATCTGCCTCTGATCTGAAGATTTTCATGGCAATCTCCAAACTGTCTGCAAGCTGAACTCCAGGACTTAAATCGTGTAGTGTGAACTCAGCATTAGAGATGCTGGTACACAGAGTTAGTCTTCTTCAAACAGAACCAGGCGAGCGATTTCGCTGTTTTACTGTCTTTATGCTAAGCAAAGCTAACCAGCTGCTGGCTGAAAGTTTTATATTCTGTGATCTTGGTCTTCTCCTCTAACTCTCAACAGAAAGAGGACAAGAGATTTCTCCTCATCTCGAATGAGAAACAGAAGATCAGAGTCTACTCTTACAGGATGAAGCTGCTGTTTGACATTCAGGTCTGGTTGAAGTTTATTCAGTCCGTCTGCATTTTCACCCTGAGCTGATCTTTCCAGGCCAGACCAGGCTCTGCACAAATCCCACAAGTTTACTGGAACGGGCGGACCATAACTTTATCCAAGGCTGAGATATAAAGAAGTGCTGTACAGACGAAATCTCCTTTCAGACAGACGGCAGAGTGTGTTTAGCTGTTTTTCCGCAGCTTTCCTTCCAGACATCATCATTTAGTTTGGGCAGTAATCCCCCAGGATCAAGAAAGAGCATCACAGAATGATAAAAACGGACCCAGAAATGTGATATATATCAACAGAAACAGTGTGTTTCCTGTCAGATACTAACAAACATCCACATCCGGCTCAGACACGAGTTTACAGGCCGACGACCTCCACGCTTGAGAAGAAAATCTGCCGTCAGCAGAAGCTGCGGAAACACTTCTTGAAGAACTTCTTGAACTCTGTG
Organism: Centropristis striata; assembly: GCF_030273125.1. Lineage (NCBI taxonomy): Eukaryota > Metazoa > Chordata > Actinopteri > Perciformes > Serranidae > Centropristis > Centropristis striata. The sequence continues at coordinate 21,257,160 of NC_081518.1, forward strand.
TTGAAGATGGTGTAGATGACGGGGTTGAGGGCACTGTTGACGTAGCCCAGCCAGGTCACGGTGCTCATCAGGCCGGGCGGGATGTCGCAGGACACACAGAGGGCTCGCATCGTGTGCACCACGAAGAACGGCGTCCAGCAGAACAAGAAGCAACCTGCAGGAGAGAAAAGAGGCAGGCGTCAAGTTTAATCTGTTTTTAACAGGCGGCAACCTCTGGGTCTGAGCAGTGAGGCAAACCAGGAAGTGCCTTAAGGTGCATTCTACCAAAAATGCCAAAAGGGGGTGATGACGGCAGATTAACTTAGAATATTTTTTCAGGACAACACTATGGTCTCAATCACTAATAAAAAATCTTCTTCATTACAATTTGATGTTAATAGTTCTGATAATGGCCCCATTTAGAAGAAAATAGAAGATAAAGAATCGTGTGATTTGGGGCGTGGCTACCTTTTGATTGACAGGTCACTAACAAGGCGAGCCGTCATCAGAAGACAAGCAGAACAATGAGTATCCACGGCAACTTGTCAATAAAGTTATATATAACGTTCAGTTTTCTGAGCTAAGTAACATTTTGTTTTTGTTTTTTGGTAGCCAAAGTGAACATCCTAGTTATTGCTCCAGTTAATGCTAACATGAGTCAGTCAGGTTGAGGTGTAGAGAGGCTGTAGTCAGTGATCAGATCCCTCTCGCTCCTCCACAGTCCAGATATGGTCTGCTCCCGCACAAGATGGCACAAGATGGCGACGAGTGTAACTCTGAACTCGATGCCTCAAATGGGCCACAAACCACGGGTGACGTCACGGTGACTACGTCCATTATTTATACAGTCTATGGTTTCTAACTCAAAGGGACAGACTCAAGTCTACACGCAGCTCTCTGACACCATATTTCAAAATATGTCTCAAAAATGTGACAATGCAGATCTGGGGGTTGTTATTCTCTCTCCAATTATGCCTGTTTTTGTCCCATCATTCTTGTTCCTGCTGGCAGGATCAGGACGACAACACAAACGAACACCATGTGCCATCAGAGGGCTCGGAGCAATTAAAATGCTGGCAACGGTAATTTCACTGTTGAGGAAAAAAAATCCTTTAAACCAGGTTTGATGCCTGATTAAGGTGTTGAGAAAAACACTCAAACTGAGCTCTGATAGGTTAATGATTTATGTATTTATTCTGCATTTTAGTTGCTCCTGTTTTATTGATTTGGGGTGAAATATAAAAACTTTGATTTTCAATGTTTGCAGAAGCTAAAATGTAGTTTCAAAAACTTACATTACATGTTAAAAGTCAGGTTGTTTGGCAATGGAAAATAATATACAATTTTTTCTGTCAGTATTGAGGCCATGGTTATTTGACAGAATTACTCATTGCCTTTTTATATTTATTGGAACGTTAAAAAAAATACTTGTCTTTTCTGGTCCATGGTTCTCCTTTAACTTTAAATCTAATAAAACAAAAAAAAAAAAGGTAAGACAAAAATTAAACAAATATCAAATGAATATATATAAAAATAGTAATAAATATACATTAATTTAATACTAAGTTACATCATCCATGGTGTAATTTTGGTGCACTTCTACAAACTATGAAAAGCCACTTAACATGAATATTTAATATTTTAAATAATAAATAAAATGAAATTAGAGCAAATAAATCAGACAATATATGTTGTACTACACCTCCACTTGCTGGAAAAAAACAACGTAAATATTTAATATATGAAAATTAATTGGACCAAAATAAATAAGATCAAATATGCTGTTGTGCGCTGCCATGATCTACTGAAAAAACATGAACATTCTGAAAAAAATTCATCTGTATTATAATACATTTTCAATTAAAAATAAATAACATCTGTTTATCTATGTAATGAACTACTTAACATACATATTTAATATATAAAATAATAAATAAAAATAAATTAGACAAAACGTGTACTACACTTTCACCTACTGAGAAAAAAAACAATATTTAATATATAAAAAATGAATTAAATTAATCAAAGTTACTTAGATCAAATATATCAAATAATAAATAAAACATATTAGAGCAAAATAAATTAAATAACTCTCCTTCAAACTACAGAAAAAAACATACAATTCAATATATAAATAATAATAAATTAAATTAAAAACATAACAAAAAAATATATATATTTTTTTTAAATGATAAAGAAATTTGAGCAAAATAAATTAGTTAAAATTTTTATACTGCACTTACTGCACTTCCATCTAATGTGTGTGTGTATATATATATATATATATATATCATTTCAATGTATCAATGTCAATGTATCAAATTAATTAATAAAAAAATAGTTCAAATATGTTGTGGTGCACTGCCACAACCTACTGGGAAAAAAACACAAATATTATATAGTAAGTAAAGTGGACCAAAATACATAAGATCAAATAAATTGTTGTGCACTGCCACAACCTCCTGAAACTCCTCAACATGCAGTCAACATTTTGGCAGTAAAGAAAATGGAGCTCTGGATTTATAACAGAAGAGAAAATGAGACAGAATGAGAACATCATGTGAAACATAATACAGCAATAATCGTTTCATCTCGATTATCTTGTTTTCTTAATTGTTGGAAGCCAGTTGGAAATAAAGTTAAATTAACCGTGCCGTCTTCTCTTTGAGCTATTGGAATGACTTAATAAATTCACCACATCCAGCTGAACATGAGAATATCACTTTTATGGACGACCTCGTGCCGTAACTGCAGGCGGAAAATAAAACTCCATATTTTAATGACCCGCCTCGTCTCCAGAACCAGTCCCTCTGTCCTCCTCTCTGATCTCTCATTAATTCCTGCTTCTCTGTGTCAAACGAAGACGACGTGTTTCATTGTGACTCTAAATGATTCACGACCAGACAGAGTTCATTAGAGACTGAGTGGGAAAGTAACGACCTGCTGTCTCATCATTTAAACTGAAGAGTCTCTGCTGTGGGGCTTGATACATTTTGGATTTCGTGACTTTCTTTCTTTCTTTCTTTGTGCTCCTTCACAAGAAAATCCTGCATGTTTAGTGGCAGAATAACAAACAAACTGAGCACACAGGGACAGAGAGCAGAAGGTTATTTTACTTTTACTGTCTGATTCAGTGTGAAAACACGATTTAAAGCCCCAAACATTTAATAAGAGAATGATTAATAACCCTGTCACACTCAAACTGAGGCCAGTTGTCTCATAAATTAGTTGAAATATATTTCTATAGATTCTATTTAGAGCTAATATAACACCTACTGAAAAAAAACAATTAAAATATTCAATATATGAAAATTAGTTAAACCAACATTAACTATTTAAAATATTTAATATATAAAATAATTAATAAAAATAAATTAGAGAAAAATAAGAGATGAAATATCTTGAACTGCACTTCCTACACTGACTAAAAAATTGGAAATATTTGATTTATAAAAATAAATTAAAGCAAAAATTTAAAAAAGATCAAATATGTTGTTGTGCACTCCCACAACCTGCTGGAAAAACATAAATATTCAATATATAAAATAATAAATAAAAAAGTTATTGGAGCAAAATAAATAAGTTGAAATATATTGTACTGCACTCCCACCAAATAATGAAAAAGAAAACATATATAAATGATAAGAAAAAGTATATAAATTACATATAGCATAGCATATAAATTACATAACATACGTTTTTATTGCACTGCCACCATGGTTATTTTACTTTTCCCGTCTGATTTGGTGTAAAAACATGATTTAAAGCCCCCACTGTTAATAAGCTCAGCTCAGACTATGAATAACGCCGTCACTGACTCAAATTTAGCCCATTTGTCTCTGTTGTCATCTCACGTCGGTGATAAAACGGATCCGAGCGATTTATTAGCTTTGTGTTGAGAGGTTGATGGATGAGATTTATGTCTCTGTTCGCAGCAGATTGGATGGCTTTGCATAATATTCCAACAGCTGTACAACATCATGCATCATTTCCTATTCATAAGATGCATCCAGGCCAGAGCTGATAAAACTGTGTTCAGTGTACAGATACATGTCTGCTGTCTGCATGCAGCTCTGGCCTGTTAGTTAGTTTTCTATGGCTGCACCCTCTCAGTCAATTACTCAACAAGTCCTCCAAACCGTACAACCTCACTTGTCGTTTGTTCCCTCAGAGACCTGCAGGAGGGTTTCCAAAAATAGCGCCCCCACAGGCTGTTATAAAAGACAGTTTAACCCTTGTGTTGTCTTAAATGACCCACCTTCACTAAGCCCCTGAAATAAAGCAGCTTAATTGAATTTGGTAACCCAAATCTATTTTGCATGAAGAAAAAAGCTGTCAGTAGGCCTGTCACGATAACACATTTTTTAGGACGATATATTTTCCCAGAAACTATCACGATAAACAACAGTATCGTATTGACGTTGTTTTAGTTTTATAACGATATTAGAGCATAATGAGTACATCCTTTTCCACAACAATGAATTTTTTTCTCAAGAATATCGTAGATAAATAAAACATAAATAAATAAACTACAACCAAAACAAATAAAATAGACTTTCAGACAAAACCTTGCAAGAGATAATCATTGTGTATTATATTATTTTATTATTAAAATAACATAAAACAGCTAGAATGGCTGCTTGGGAAATATAGTTTTTTTTCCAGCAATTTTTAATGCCTTTCAAACATTTGCAGCATTACTTTAAACACAACGCAAAAAAGCACAAAAAGTCACACATTTAAACAATATATTGAGTCCAGAAAAAAACTATCGTATCCATTTTTATATATTGAACAATAAGTCGAGATAGTAATTATTGTGACTCGTCATTCATCACAAACCTTGTGTATATTGAGGTTTTCCTTCTTTACAGTGCAGAAAAACTGGATTTAATCAGTGGAATCCTCTCATTTTTATTACAACACACCTGTCATAATTGGTTGTTAAAGCCAATAACTGTTTAAGCAAAGAACTTTTTTCTTGCTAAAGGTACTGCATAGGTACTGCAAGATTTGTATCCTGTTGTTGTACAGCTTTCATGAAAATATGAACAAAGACAATTTTTTACTTTTTCTAATGTTGGGGTCATTCTAGGAAAAGTCATCATTTATGGCTCTTCCTATGCTGTTAAACATAGTGGCGGGTCATTTTTGACACCTTCATCACACATGGGTCATTCAAGGACCATCTGAAAGATGAAAATCCAGCAATAATTTCTGCTTTTCACAGTTTCTGGTTCTGGCCTTGATGCTCCTGCAGGATTTATGACTTCACAACTGGAGTCCAATGTGCAACTAAAGCTTTAGACACACTACACAACTTCACAGACTCCAAGAAAAAAAAGGACAGAAAACAGTTTCTGCAGAACATTATGATGTCATCGTGAAGTTTGATTTTTGACATCTTTGGATATAAAATATCGCCACGTCATTATTATTATTTAACACGTTTTTGAACTATTCGTGATTATCTTGTGAGGTCACAGTGACCTCGAACCAAGGTTATTAACGAAAACTAACGAAATAACAAACAACATTTTCGTTAATAAAAATAAAAACGAGCTTTAAAAAAAACGATAATTAACTGAAACTGTATTGTGTGGTTAAAAAACGAACTAAAATTATAGTGAAAATGTCCTTCATTTTCATCTTTGTCAACGTTTTTCATACATAATCCAGTGTTTCTATTTCTCCACCGCTGAGTGTGTGTATCCCTGCTTTGTGGGCTTCTGGGAGAAGTGTGAGTGAAATTATCGTAATGACACCATATTGGCCTTAAAGAGCAACTTCTCAGCTTTCAGAAAACATTGGAATTGGAGCGCAACACTCTGTAAACTTTGGATGTTGTGCTTTCACTGTGTGCAAGTGAAAGTCTTCGATTCAATCATATTACAAATCACATTTTTTTGCGGCGGCGCTGAAAATCCAGCAGCAGCAGCGCACCACTGCAGAATACATGTAGGGGACTGCATAATCCCTTTTGGTTGCTATGAAATTTATTTATTTAGCTCCAACTAAACAGCTGCTGGTTAGTGAGCATGCAGGAATACATGGTAAATATGTTTACTGAGACTGGGATGTCTACACTTTAAAACAAAATTAAAAACACCCGAAACTGTAAGAGTTAAGAACCTTATTGGGGCTAAGATGGACAACCAAAATCATTATCAATAAAATCATGGAGAATGTCTAGATATCAGCTCTTAAATTAAACTCTTATCAGCTATTTTTGCTATCATTATATTTGTCCACACAAATGTACCTTTAGTTGTACCAGGCATTAAAATGAACAAGAAATTAAGGGAAAACATTTTTTTTCCAATTTTTTGTATTTGTTATTGTCGTTACTGTTGTCAATATTTTATGTTTGACATGATCTTTGATGTGATGTGATGCAGCAGTAGATCAAATTTCCTTTGGGGTAATAAGTTAGTTGTGCTCTTGTTGTTTACTCTGCAGACAGCTGATGGTGTGTTGGGGCTGTAGAGAATCGGCTCTGCAGGCGAAGCTTTGCACTGCATGCTGAAACTTTACTGTTGACATAAATTAGTGTGGATGGTTTAGTGGCTGTACGCCACTAAACCAACAAAAAATCTGCTGAGCTGCAGTTTGCAGCAGCAGTAAATTGTATAAATGCTGCATACATGTATTAATTAGAATAAAAATTGTTTATCTGAACAGTGCCTGAATGTGAAAGCCTGCGTGTGTCCAGCAGCGACGCTGTGACTGAAACATCATGTGCTGCATAATAATTGGATTGAGGGCTTTAAGCTATAATGGCGCTGCCTGTCGAGAGACGGCGAGTCAGAGGTGACGATTTTATCCTGGTGAACCTGCGTGAACGTCAGCAGCCTCACACCTACACAAACTGAACAATTAGGGCCGTGTAAACAAAGTGCAAAAGCTGCTTGACTGTTCTGATCAACCTCCAGAGTAAACTTCACGGAGCAGAGATTTGTTGCTTTTTGTGGTTGAAAAATGTGAGATTTATTTAGAATTTATCTCCTGATCCTGTTTGATTAAACGTCTCTGCACACAGCTGCTGCAGAGACAAATTTAAGCACGTTATTAATTACCATTTTGAACTTTTCAGCGACTAAAACCTCTCACAAGCAATTTTCCTTCCATTTCCTGCTTCAGTGAGTAAAACAGATAACTTGAAATACACAAGAGGCCACAATGAAAAATGCATTTTCACCTGAAAAACTTTAATAACATCTGGTACGAGCTAACAAACGCTGTGAAAAGGCAGTCTGTCAGCCAGAACTTCTGAATGATGCAATTTTAATTATAACAGATAGTTAGATTAGATTAGATTAGATTATTAGATTTTGAGTCACTTGAGTCAGTCTGGATACAGCTGCAGCTGTTGGTCATGTGTTGGAAAAATGTGGAAAATGTATTTCAAGATAAATGAATTAACTACTAGTGACAACATACAGCAGCAAACTACTCTGCCTGGCCAAAAACACAGTCACCACCTGGATTTATCTGAGCATAAATATTATCTTACCCCATCTGATGCAGGGAGCTTCTCGAGTCAGAAGACATATATCCGATATCCAGATGGATAGAAAGAAAACAACTTGCTGAAATTACTAAAACTGGGTTAACTTGTGTTGTCTTAAGGGTCAAAAATGACCCCGCCACGATGTTTCCCCACAAACAAAAACGAAACATTATTGATCTTTATTTATGTCGAAATTTGATGACTTTTCCTACATTTTTCTATCCTATTTATTGTTGCCATTTATACACCTTGAAAGTCAGGGAAATGCTTAGTATTATGTTGCTAATCTGTAAAATTACAATGCCAAAGTAGTTCATTTTTTCCATTATTTTTTCCTGAACTGTGAGGAGGGGAAATCCATATATTCACAAAGTTTTTGATGAAAGACGGGCTGTTTCTTCATGAGAAAATAGCTAATTTGAGATCAAAATAAAACCAGAAAATTTCTAAAGAAATTTTGAGTTTGCTTGACTCTGGCCCATGACTCTCACCCATACATTATTGACTGTCTGTCTGTGTCCCTCTGTCTGTGAGAGAGAAGGATAAAATGGCAGACATTCAAACTGTATTATTGACAGTCATTGTTACTATACTGAGGGTTCAATAAAGTTAATCACAGTCAGGCTTGTGTGTGCGTGTGCGTGGGAGGCGGACGGCATCGACCACAAATCAGAGCAGAGCAATCAACCGCAGCTTCTTCCTGTGACATTTGACGCCAATGAGAGAGAGAGAAAAAATGCTGAAAGTTCCCCTAGATCAGAAATCTTTTTTGGCCAAACCGTAGCTACTATCAGTGAACCGACTTCACTTTGAGCATCCTGAGTTCTTCCTTAACGTCTACATATGTTTTTTGTGAAGAAAAATGAAGAAAGATCAGAAGGAACTGGTACCTCTGCTTTCCTCCAGTAATTTTTCCGCCTTTTTAAAATGGCGGTCTATGAGGCTGTGGGTGGTGTTTGTGGATCACCTGTGCGTCCTACGCCCAAACTATACCTCTGACAGCTTCAGCAAACAAATGTGAGTGAGAAGACAAATTTTTCTATGTTTCTATATATACATTATTTCTGTAGAGCGGCATCTGCTGCCTTGAGCACAGTTTCCAAATGGATTTTTTGACAAATGTTTCTCTCCCTCTGCACTCTGGCTATGATGTCATGCTATGTTTTTGTTGTTGCTCTTATAAGCACACTCAATAGTTCTGCTTTATTTTAGGAGTTAAGTTAGTAATGTCGGGTCATTTTTTACCCTTTAGAAGTGAGTACATAGAATAGTAAGACTACACAAGGGTTAACAACCTTCCAACGCATTATTAAAATCTGGAAGGGTTGTGGTGAACCATCATTGAAGAAAAAGTCTTTAATGATCACTTAAAAACTCAACAGTAGAACTCAGGGCTGTGTTTAATTGTAAAGTTAGAGTATTTCCAGACACACAATGTCAAGAGAACTCGAGGGACTGGGACTAAAAAGCTCTGTAGCCTTAAGAAAACCACTTATCATGCCCAGTGCCGACCGTACAGGCCTGTGGGGGCTGTGTTGTGATCTGGTTCAGCAATGATATGAGATCAGTTGAATATACTGAATGACCAGGTTTGTTTATCCCTGATGGCACAGGCATATTCCAAGTTGACAATGCCATGAAAGATGTGTCAAAGAAGTCCCTTTTTTCGACCAAGGCAGTTTGAGGGCCAGTGCCTAATCTCGAACCAATTCTTCTCTTTTCGACAGCCAAAGAACCGGCTCCAGAGCGGCACCAACTCTCTGCTGATTTCAAACCACAAACCGTCAGGGGCTGGGGGCGGAGTTATCAGACCGACAAGACCAATGAACAAGTTGTGACAGAGCTTCACTATGGACCCGAGATAAAAGCACCGGTCAGTGGAGGAAACAAACTGTCAAATAAATGTGTTGTACTAGTGTTGTACGTGCTTGGATGACAATGTCGGCTCACAAAGTCAGGAGCAATACTTGTATAGAGATGATGTAGTCCGACTTTGTTGTTATTATACTTGGTGCCAGCGTTTCTGAGAAAGCAGAGACATAAACAGTGACGTAATGACTCTCAAGCCTGTGGAAAAGCAAACAGGTTCTAACAAGGTTCACTAGTTGTACCAACTGCAAACCAGCACCAGAACTAGAACTAAAACTGGGTTTGCATTGGTCGAAAAGGGGCAAGTGGTTCAGGGAGCCCAGATCTGACCCCCTTTGAGAGTGTTTGGGATGTGCTGGAGACTCTCCCATCATCAGTACAAGATCTTGGCGAAAACTTAATGCAACTCTGGACAGAAATAAATGTTGTGACGTTGGATAAACTTATTGAAACGATGCCATGACAAATACGTGCTGCAATCAAAGCTAAACTAAATATTAGTATGTGACTCTACTTTTGGCCAGGCAGTGGTTATTATCAGAGAATAATGTTTATCGGAAAACACGCACGATTTGGTACACACAGAATTTGGGCCTCACTGTGTTTAGCGTATCCCTGGACCTTCTGTACAGTTACCATAAAACCGCCTACACTCTGAACACTCTGGAGGATCATAAATGAGAGATAAACTAAAAAACATAAGGAGCCCAAAGGATGCATGAGAAGCAGGATGTTGGGTAGTAAAAGGAGACAAGATGGTTAAAATGGTGGATGATATATAGTTTGAGGATCCTGTACGGACCTCCGTGTTGTAATGACCTCTCCCCTCTGGTCTGTGTAAACAGATTTTCAGTGAATATTTATCACGTGACCATTGGTCTCAGCAGAATCAATCATGGCTTCACAGTGTCTCTGAGGAGCAGAATTTAATGTTTTTGGTTAGTGCTCTGGTTAGTGCAAACGCTTTATTTTAAATGACACATGTAGAATAAAGAGATTCTAACACAAATATCAACATTTTCAGCTTTGTTTGGTCACTTTTTCTAACAGAAACTTTTGTAACCGATAATCCGTTAAAGGACCGTCAGAAAGTTCAAATTCCAACCATAGTGCCTGTTTTTACAGTTTCTTTTCACAATAAACAAGGTATTTTTGGCGCTTTCTTTTTTAAAAGAAAATATATATTTCAAAGCATTGACTGTCTTCAGATCGAGCTGTAGCTGCTGTTTGAGTCTGATTGGAGTAGAAGATGAACACTCACCTACGACGACAGGAAGCACCTTCATGGCTTTCCTCTCCCGGCTGTTGATCTTGGCTCTCTTCTTCCTGTTGAGCTGCTGGCTGAACGTTATCGTGGGCACCGAATTCTCTCTGTACTGCCGCGGGTAAGGGATCTCCTGCTGCATGTAGTCGCCCGAGTCGTCCAGCCGAGACTGGGCCAGGTCCCTCTCGATGATCCTGGGCAGAGGCATGGGCAGCGGCCCGGGGATGGTGCCTGCCAGTGGAGGGAGAGCGGTGGCCACGGCGGCATGCTGCAGCTTCCTGCAGGCCTCGATGCTGCTGCGCAGTTTGAGTTTGCGGGCCACCTCCCAGTGCCGCAGCCCACGGAACACCCCGAAGTAGAGCAACACCATGATGGGGCAGGGGATGAAGAAGGAGCAGACCGAAGAGTATACCACGTAGTTGTTGTCCTCCAGTTTGCACTCGCTGGGGTCGCGGTCCGGCACGTTGTTGATGCCGAAGATGACGGGCGAGGCCACGGCAAGGGCGAGCAGCCAGGTGGCCGACAGCAGGATGAGCTGACGGTGGTCCACGTGTTTACGGTTATAGTTTAACGGAATGGACACAGCAATAAACCTGCAAAACAACGATTAAAAATATGGTTTTAACTCATAACTTGAAATAAATCTTCCTTTCTTATACTTTTAATAACCTCATACAAGATTCTCCAAATTCAGATTTCTGTTCACAGATCGGTTTCCAGGCGCTTTTCCTCACTGTCCTTGTATTTCACTGCACTCTATGTATATCTATATAAATGTATAAGTCCAGCAGCTCTATGGAATCAGCACAGTCATGGCTAGAAGTGGGAACAAAATGGAATTTATATATAAACTCTTTTCCAAATGCCCACAAGTGTCATGACTGTTAAAAAAAATTAATTACCAAAAAAGACAAAACTTCAAAAAAGACCCAAAATTACCAAAAAAAGATGTAAAATGATAATAAAAAAAAACACAAAGTTACCAGAAAAGACGAAAAATGACCAAAAACACCGCAAAATTACCAACAAAAAGACACATTAACAAACAATATGTAAAATGACCAAAACAGTTTTCTCCACATATTGAAGTATTGTCATGTTTCCAGCCTCTCCTGTCCTCTCCTCTCTGCTCTGTGTAAACAGCCTCTCCTGTCCTCTCCTCTCTGCTCTGTGTAAACAGATTTTCAGTGAATATTTGTCACGTGACCGTTGGTCTCGTCAGAATCAATCATGTCTTCACAGTGTCTCTGAGGAGCAGAATTTAATGTTTTTAACAGGATCTGGTTAGAGCAAATGCTTTATTTTAAATGACACATGTAGAAGAAAGAGATTCTGACACAAATATCAACATTTTCAGCTTCATTTTGGTTACCTTTTTCTAAGGCAAACTTTTGTAACCTAAGATCTGTTCAAGGCGACTTTCCCAAGAAAACTTCAATGCCTAGACAAACTTTTAGACACATTATCTATCCCAGCGGAACATTTCCAGTGTAGTGTAGTCTGGTTTTCTCCGGAAACATCGCTGAGCTTCCTGTCTCAGAGGAGTGTAATGTGCATGAGAATCAGCAACTAGCAGATGAATCAGAATGTTAAATGCGTCTTTAAGCTTCTTTATGTTGTTTGTTTTGCTTGTTAACATACAGTGGCTGACAGTGTTAGTGGTGTGAAATGTACAATCTGCTACAATGACACTCTTTAACTGACAAGTTGCTCTGCGCTGGAGGATTTAAGTTTCTTTTACAGCAGTTAAGTGCCAGACTGATCTATGAAAGGGCTGCAGTCTGCAGGTTTCTGTTCCAACAGAGCTGTAAAACACAGAAGATACAACAAATCACCTGAGTGAAGACAGTCCAGGTGACTGAATGAGTCAGAACCTACAGACTGATGACCTGTTTAATAATCTGTTTGTTTGTCTGTTTGGTTCTCAGATTGTAGTGAAGTGCAGACATCTTCCCCTCTGCAGAGAGAACGCGTCTCTAGGGACAAACTTCTCACTGATAAAAGTCAGTAATCAGTAGTAGTCTGTCATAAACATAAGAAAGTGCATACATTTGTTGTATTTTTGCATGATTTTTTGGTACTTTTGTGTCTCTTCTTAATCATTTTGTATAATTCTGCATTAGTTTGCATAATTTTGTGGACTTTTGCGTATCTTTGTGGTCATTTTGTGTCTCTGTAGTCTTTCTGTATGTCTTTTTCACAAATGTGTGGTAGTTGTGCATGTCTTTTAATTAGTCTTTATGTATAATGTTGCATGTGTCTGCAGACTACATGTTTTGTAGTTTTGCACGTCTGTGTGTCTCTGTTGACTTTTTGCAGGTCATTTTGTGCCTCTTTGTAGTTGTTTTGAATACGTTGTAGTCACATTGCATACTTTTGTTGTTGTTTTGCATCATATTATGGTAGTTATGTGCCTCTTTGTAGGGGTTTTGCATACTTTTGTAGTCGTTTTATGTACCACTGTAGTCGTTGAGCATACTTTTGTGGTACTTTTGGGTCTTTTTGTAAATGTTTTGCATAATTCTACAGAGGTTGCATAATTTTTTACACTTTTTGCATATCTTTGTGGTCATTTTGTGTCTCTGTAGTCCTTCTGTATGTCTTTTGCACAAATCTGCGGAAGTTGTCTTTTAAGAAAACTTTGTGTAGCGTTGCCTTTGCAGACACTTTATGTGTGTCTTTCTGTGTAAACTTTTTGCAAACATTTATGGTCATTTTGTCCCTCTTTGTAGTTGTTTGTGGTCCTTTTGCATAACTCTGTTGTTGTTTTGCATCATGTTACTGTAGTTATTTGCCTCTTTGTAGTGATGTTGCATACCTTTGTAGTTGTTTTATGTACTACTGTAGTCGTTAAGCATACTTTTCTTGTTGTTTTGCATCATTTTATGGTAGTTACTTGCCTCTTTGTAGTCATTTTGCACACTTCTGTTGTCGTTTTGTATTATTCTGTTGTTGTTTTGTGCCTCTTTGTAGTCGTTTTGCATACTTTTGTTGTCATTTTGCATAATTTGTTGTTGTTTTAACCTCTGTGTAGTCGTTTTGCATACCTTTCTAGTCATTATGCATCTCTGTAGGCCTGATCGGTTTTCTGTTTCTTTCAGTTACATTCTGCAGGTGAAGCAATCTCTCAGGAGCTGTTGGTTAAAAAACTACAGCTGAACAGTGTTTGTATCTGAAAGTGAAGAGAGACTTTACTGTAGTCTTTACTCTAACTAAACACATGATTTAAACTGTGGCACTAGCCAGAGTTTGTCACGTCACGTTGTTACGTTATTTTATCCAAACACACGATTGTACAAGGTCAGTACAGAGCAAGTACAGAGGAGCTGAGCTGGTGGACCTGTGTTGGTCTGAATGAAACAAGGATGTTTCAGTTACTGTTTTGTAAGCGAGTGTGTCAAGGTTTCAAACTAGATTAATTCTGAATGGTTTTTGACATCGATGACTCATTTGGAGCAGCATTTTAATTTTCCAGGTTTTTACGTTTTGGTTCCGCAGAACTCCGGCTGTTTAGACAAGGTGAAAGGCTCTCCTCTATCACTTCACACCTCGATCATTTTGATGAATTTTAATTTTGACTGAAGGACTTAAATGCACTCATCACGCCTCCATCACCCCTCTGATGATCTGAACTCATCTCTAATGAACTCAGTGTTGTGAACAATTGTGTGCACTCGAGCAGGATATCAGAGAGTGGTCTGCAGGAGGTGAATCACTGTCTGTTCTGGATAAAACTTCTACTTTAACTTTCAGATAAATATGGACCCTCTCCCTCACACAGCAAACTGAAGCGTTGCCTCATGTTGAAGCAGCAGGATGATTGATTTCTTCATCTTTATCTCGACCACACAAACACACACACACAAACACATACATACATGTGCATGCTTTGGGCACACAGGGTGAATATGGCTGTGGTGCACAGCATCTCTTTGTAGACTTTTTGCAAACATTTATGTGCATTTCGTAGCTTGTTTGTAGTTGTTTTGAATACCTTTGTGGTCCTTTTGTATAATTTTGTTGTCGTTTTGCATAAGTCTGTCTTTGTGTCTCTGTAGTTCTTTGGAATAACTTTTTTCTCATTTTGTGACTTTTAGCTGTTTTGCATGTCTTGGCATAGTTCTCTGGCATACTTTTACATATCTTTGCAGTCATTGTGTGTACCTGTATAGTTGTTTTGCATAATTTTGTTGTTTTATGGGCTACACTGTGGTGTAGTCCTTAGCACTCTCGCCTCACAGCAAGAGGGTCATTGGTTCGCCTCCAGCCTGCAGTTCTTCTGTGTGGAGTTTTCATGTTCTCCCCGTGTCAGCGTGGGTTCTCACCAGGTACTCCAGCTTCCTCCCACAGTCCAAAAACATGCACTTAGGTTTAATTGGTGACTCTAAATTGCCTGTAGGAGTGAATGAGAGCGTGATTGTCTGTATCTAGCCCTGTGATAGTCTGGTGACCTGTCCAGGGTGTACCCCGTCTCTCGCTGTCAGCTGGGATCGGCTCCCAGGATCCCCGCGACCCGAGTGTGGATAAGTGGTTAAGGAGAATATAAATGGTTGTATATGTACATAAAAAAAAAAAATGCTCTTCTTCTTTTCTCTTCTTCTCTTCTTTTCTTCTTTAACATATAGCACTCCTGTAGCGATGACAGTTGGCTCTTAAAGTTATGTACTTACTTGATTCCTGTGATCTTTGTCTAGTACCATCAGGTTGAATGCACTTATTGTAAGTCGCTTTGGACAAAAGCGTCAGCTAAATGACATGTAATGTAATATAATGTAATGTTGTTATTTTGCATATCTTTGTAGTAACACACGCATACCTGTCCATGCTGATGGCACAGAGGTTGACTATGGATGTGGTGCGCAGCATCTTTTTGTAGACTTTCTGCAAACATTTATGGTGATTTTATGCCTCCTTGTAGTTGTTTTGAATACCTTTGTAGTAATTTTGCATGCTTTTGTTTTCGTTTTGCAGCAGTTTTGGTCATTTTGTGCCTCTTTGTAGTCCTCTTGCCTGTCTTTGTAGTTCTTTTTCATTCTTTTATCCTTGTTTTGCCTATCTTTGGCATAAGTACCTGTCCACACTGATGGCACAGAGGTTGAATATAGATGTGGTGCACAGCATCTCTTTGTCATCTTGCAAACATTTATTGTCATTTTATGTCTCTTTTTAGTTGTTTTGAATACATTTGTAGTAGTTTTGCATGCTTTTGTTGTTGTTTTGCATCATTTTGTAGTCGTTTTGTCTGTCTTTATGTCTCTTTGTAGTCTTTTGGAATACCTTTGTGTTAATTTCTTGGCTCTTTTTAGTCATTTTGCATGTATTATTAGTTCTTTTGCATACTTTTGTCCTCATTTTGCATAATTTGGTTGTTGTTTTGCATATCTTTGCGGCCACACACAAGTACCTGTCCACGCTGATGGCACACAGGTTGAATATGGATGCGGTGCACAGCATCACGTCCATGGTCATCAGGCCGTCACACATCAGCATGTTCAAGGACCAAACTCCACCCTGAAACTACACAAACACACAAACACAGAGTGATTAGCTGGCCCAAATCTGAGAGTAAATATGTTTAATCCTCTTGCACCACTGCAGCTCAGCGCTGAGACAAACATTCCTGCAGTGAAACTCTTTCCCCTCTCATGACTTCTCTTCAGGTGAACACAGAGAGGTTTTAACTTTCAGACTGACTCTTTTAATCCAGCCAGTGCATGCGGACAACCACCGGCATGACACCCAGTAGATTAACTGGCTGCAGCCGCTGGCGCAGGTAACAAGATCACAACACAGCTAATTAAGGAGGACTAAAGGGGGGAAGCCTCAGCAGGGCAGCTCTGAGCCACACAGATATTTAGACAGACAGGAGAGCACGCAGGTGGCTTCTAATACTTTAATAAGAGCTAGATTACCTTTTTATTACCAGAAAATATTATGATTCATGGCTCATACCTCTAATTATAATCAGCATGACTCCCCAGTGTCTCCCTGTCTCTAATTAATCCTGGTTGAAGACGTGAGAGGCGGCACGGCTCAGGACTGGATGGTGTTTCCTCTGTTTGGTGCCATGATGAACTGGCTCTGCTGGGTTTACTGGGTCACCTCTCCTGATCAGATTAGTTCAAGCTTTGAGCATTTTTTTATATAATTTTAATCAGGATTGTTAAAATATTTTTTTTTATTTGGGGATTGTGAGAATTATCAGACTTCTCTCCATGTAAACGTGAGTTTTATACACAAACAGTGGAACATGTCTGCAGGTGTGAAGGATTATAAATCAATGAGGCCCTCAGGCACAGGGTGTAGGAAGCCTCCACCCCTCATACGTCAGAGCACAACACAGGACTGCAAATGATGCATCAGTTTTGTTTGTCGTCATTTAGCACGTCTGCAATCATTTTGTCTCAGTAGTCATTTGATGCATCTTGTAGTTTTGTTGTCTGTAGTTGCTTTGTGTGTGTTTGTGTCTCTCTGTAGTCGTTTTGCATGTTGGTTTGTTTCTCTTTTTGGTCCTTTTACATATCTTTGTGTCTCTTTAGTCGTTTTGCATGTATTTGTGGTCATTTTGTGTCTGTTTATGTTAATTTTGCACATCTTTGTGTCTTTGTAGTCGTTTTGCATGTTCATGTAGCCGTACCCTTATGATAATTTGATGTCTTTTTAATCATTTTGCATGTCAGCGTGTGTCTCTTTGCAGCCATTTTGCATATCTTTGTGTCTTTGTAGTCGTTTTGCATGCCCTTGTGGCCATCTGTGTCTCTTTGTATTAGTTTTCTTACATTTGTGGTCATTTTGCATAACTTTTTTTAAATGTTTTTTTTGTCTCGTCCTTTGCATACTTGTGCATATTGTTTTGCACAATATTATGGTCATTTTGCATATCTCTGGTAGTTTTGAGTCTCTTAGTAGTCCTGCATATCTTTTGCACAATTTTTAGTCGTTGTGCACGCCTGAGAAGTAATTTGGATGCCTTTGTGTAATGTTACAGTCACTTTACATAATTTGTAGTTTTGCACATCTGTGTGTCTCTCTGTAGGTCTGATCGGTTTGTGTTTCTGTCCGTTACATTCTGCAGGTGAAGTCAAACTCTCAGGCACTGGTTGTTCTCAAGTTGTTCTGGTCAAAAATATCTAATAAACATTACTTAATTAAGTAAATAATTAAAGTGTATAAAGGTTAATCTGAAGTCCATTTACAGGTTCAACTATTTCTCATAAATTGTTGCAGCAATTTTTTGGTTGATACCATTTGTTACACACATTTGCTGCTGAATTATGCAATTATATTCACACTTAGAATGGATAAAAATGGTCAAAAAACCCTCCACAACATTACATCAATATATCAAGACCTTTGGAACAACAGAGAATAATCCATGCTGTGATTTGGGTTCAAAAACTTTGTTCATTTTGGAGATTTCTGTATTTTCAGCGATTGGATGACGAGCACTTCTGTTCTTCAAACTGCTGAGAAACCCCAGTATTGTCAATATACCTAGAACAGCTGCACATCCTCTGAATGCTCTAGGTCTCTAGTTTGTGGTTGTAAAGTTTCATGAGGCTGTGATTATCCTAGAGGTCACAGCAGCTCATTTTATACACTGAGCTCAAGTTTCACTGACTAACATCATCACACATAAAGAAAATAGGGTTCACTGAATCCACAAAAGTCTCAGCTTTCCAGTCAGACCTGATTTATGCAGCTCACACACTGTTTAGGGACCCCAGGATGCACAGATATTCACATACAGTAGGTGAAAATAACGTTGTGGTATTAAACTGCTGCTGTTGGTTAAAAAAACTGCAGCTGAACAGTGTTTGGTTCTGAAGAGTAAAGATTTTATCATCAGCAGATCCAAACATATAACAGAGATAATAAAACAACACAGATCCTGGTTTTATGACCCCTATAACACAGATAATTAGATCCTGATTTCATGACCCCTGTGACCTCTGTGTCCTCGGGTTTGTACCTCGTGCAATACTCCACCTGTGCTCCTGCAGCTCGGTGCTTACCTCTGCGTACACGAAGAGCGGCAGCACCAGCACCGCCAGCAGCAGGTCTGAGAACGCCAGGCTGACTATGAAGTAGTTGGTGGTGGTCTTCAGAGCCTTCTCCAGGTACACGCTCAGACACACCAGCACGTTCCCACCGATCACCGTCACAATCAGCAGGACCCCGAATATGAGCGCGGGGAAGTTGTAGTCGGTAGCCTCAGCCGGCGGCAGCGTGTCGTTGTTAGAATCCGTGGAGATGTCCGACATGGTCCCCGCTGTTCCGCCGCGCGCCGCAGACTGACGGGCTCCTGGTCCGGCGGAGAACGACTCTCCCCGGAGGAGTTCTCATCTATGAGCCGGATCCAGCAGGCAGGAGGGAAACAGGAGCGTTTCAGGCGAAGACTGAGAGACTTTCCCCGTCAGGACGCGTTCAGCCTGAAGTGCGCTCCGCTCCACAAACACAAAGCAGCGCAGCGCACAGAAACCAGGTCCTTGTTTACCCTCAGCATCCAGTTTCACTTTTCTGTCACTGTACAGCCCTGATACCTCCAGACTGCTGTGAACCAGATCCTCCTCGGTCCTCTCCTGCAGGAAGAACTTCTCACAGTGGACGAATCAGAAGGCAACAGCTTAAATCCATCAGCGCAAATCTGCTTACTGAAGCTCTGCTGCTGTTCTGTGAACAGGCAGCATGAGAGTGATTCATCTGTTTGACCCGGAGAACAGGAGTAATGTCATGTTACCCTGCACAGTCAACACGGAGCTGTTCATGTTCGGTTTATATACAGTCTTCAGCAAATCACAGACAAATAAACATGTTGAATATGCACTGTAAAAAGAAATAAGGTCGTTTTATATGGGGTATTATTGTTATTATTGACATAAAAAGCTAAATTACGTTTATTAAAAAATATTAAACATTAAATGTAAGTAGAAATCCTATTAGATTAATATAATGGGACATCATGGATTAGATTAGATTATTATAGTTATATAATTTTCTTGTGTTAAATGACAGTGAATTCTATTTGAATAAAATAATAAATAAATATATATAAAAATACACATAATTTTGCTGAATGTAAAATTAAGGCAACTTTCTGTTTTCTTACAGTAAAACTTTTATTTTTATTTTTAAAAAGGTCTGGCAGCAAAAGTTGCCAAACAGTTACTGCCATATTAAAATAAAAATATTCTACATATATTTATTGTATTTTATTCTGTCCAAGAATTGCATATTGTTATTCTCTTATCTTAAATTAAAAAAATATATTAAGATGGGTCTCCACCAAAACTTGTCTTGAAATATTGATTTTTGGGTCAGAATCTCACTATTCTAAATGTGTCATTAAAATAAAGTGTTTGCACTAACCAGATCCTGTTAAAAACATTAAATTCTGCTCCTCAGAGACACTGTGAAGACATGATTGATTCTACTGAGACCAACGGTCACGTGAAAAATATTCAATGAGAATCTGTTTACACAGACCAGAGGGGAGAGGACAGGAGGGGCTGTTTACACAGAGCAGAGAGGATATGTACAATATGTACAATACATCTGTTTTTAAAACATTCATAACACTGTAACACAGATTTTATATATTGCAGTGAAATACAAGGAAACAGAGAGGAGAATGTAGAAAAGAGCAAAAAAAAAAACTCCCTAAAACGTCTCATTGTGGTTTTTGTTTAGCCTGAAATCTTTCTCCAGCCTCTGACTCTGCAGGTGAACAAACCTGAATATTTCTTCATGTGTGAATTTAAATTTAGAAGCTTTGATCCTCTGCATGTTCACCCACAGAGAGCTGCAACAAAGGAAAACCCTGGGAGCAGAAAGGAGGAGAAATATGTTTTTAACGTCAGCAGTCACTGGAAAAACATATTTAATCACCACGCTTTCTGCTTGTTTATTCCTCATGAAGCCAAAAACTTCAAGCAGCAAATATTTTTACACTTGTTAGAAACTAATCTTAGCTCTGGAGTGTTTGCGAGGGCAGAGAGGCGTTTTTTAATTCCACGTTTGGTTTTTCACTCCACTCAACAGCTGACAAGTTTTTCTAGCGACTGTGATGCGTCTGATGTCGGTGTAAAGGTGTTTCTGCCACGGCTGCTCCTGTGGCATGAATATCATTAGAATAAAGTCAGCAGCAATTAGTTCCTTCACACGTCGTTGTCGAGCCTCGGGGAGGAAAGGAGAATAGCACACGTGTTTAAAAAAAAACTCAACGCAGATGTTTAAGCCGCCCTGAATCCTTTTGGGCCGAATATACATAAAGATCAGTGTGGAGGAATAAAGGAAACCATGTGGCCTTGTCTTCTTTCCCTCCACATGATTAAATTAGAGCAGCTTTATGAACACAAAACTGCATTAATACATTAAATGTGATATTTAAAGATTTCCTGGCAGAAAGTTGGCTGTTATCGGAAAAAATCTGCATGTGATCGCAGCTCTGCGTCAGAGATGAGAAGAGACTTCTGGTCAGTGGTGAGATAAGATGACGAGGAGCGACATTTTTACTGGGAGGGAAAAAATTTTATTTAAAGATAAAGATTAAAAAACACGAGGTTTCAGTCTTGTGACTTTATCATGTGGCAGTGAGATCACAATCAGGATGCAGAGATCTAAACCAAGCAGCAAGTCTGAACAGTGAAGAGCATTAAAGCTGCATTCTTTCTAACAGCCAGCAGGGGGAGACTCCACCGGCTGCAAGACATCTGACTGTATAGAAATCTATGAGCTTATTGCTGACTTTCTGGCCTCAGTAAACACTCTCATAATGAGTTTATGACCCCAATCGTTAGTTTATAGTCTTCTTTAATACAACATGATGTTCATTTTACACAGAGCAGAGAGGAGAGGACAGGAGAGGCTGTTTACACAGAGCAGAGAGGAGAGGACAGGAGTAATGAAGACAGTGGTGGATTAATTACTGATCATTTGGTTTGTAAAAATAGTGAGCAATTGTGTCGCAATTAGCTGGAACCTAAAGTGATGCCTCCACTGTGTTTTTTTCGTCAAAACCTCAACATTATTACTAATTTACATCAACATCTAACAAAGGGAAAAACCGAAAATCTTCATAATTGTGAAGCTTGAAACACAAAATGACCAAAATGTGTATCAAAATAATTTTCTGTCAATGAACTGATTGATTAATAAACTCACAGTTTCAGCCCTTCTTGCATAAACTGTTGGGAAGTTTGATTTATTACAATTCAGTCATATTTTATTAACTCTTGTGTGTTTTGTGAATAAAAACCTTAATGAGTAAAGTATTTAAAGCTGTCAGATTAATGTACTTGAGTAAAAAGTAAAGTCTTTCCCTCTGAGATGTGGAGGAGTTAAGTGGAAGTTTAGTGAGTGACTTAAATTAAGTTTTGTACTCCATTAAACGTTTCCTGTGTTGATCTGCTACACTGCTCTGACGGCCTGATGTTGTATTAACCTCTTCCTCTTCCTGCTGCGTCACCACTGTGACGGCAGCTCACCTGTCGTCTGACCTGAGGCCGACCCTGTGACATCACACGCTGAGGATTATGGGCCGCAGGTCTGTCATGTCGGTGTGACGCCGTCAGGCTTCAGTGTGAATGACAAATGGAGCTGATGAGATTTAACACACACTGCGCTACTGACCTCTGACCTCACAGCAGCTCACAGGCTGAACTCACACGGGACAGTTTGTGACTTAAAGCTCTTCATACTGTGACTCTGTTACCTGCAATTTAGTCCAATAGGTGGATCAGTAATGACCCGCTCACTTTACATTATCCATAGGCCTGTCATGAAAGTGAATATAACGACATATCGTTTGATGGACTCAATATATTGATTTTTTGTGCTTTTTTTGTGTTGTGTTTAAAGTAATGCTGCAAATGTAAAAAGGTACGGCTACTCGGACATGCAAAATGACGCAAATATGTGCAAAATGAACATAAATAGACACAAAATGACCACAAATACATGCAAAATGACTAAAGAGACAAAGATATGTAAAAGGAACAAAAAGAGACACAAACCAACATGCAAAACGACTACAGAGAGACACAAACAGCCACAAACACACACAAAGCAACTACAGACAACAAAACTACAAGATGCATCACATGACTACTGAGACAAAAATTATGCAAATTATGCAAAACGACTACAAGGAGACAAACTGAAATGTACCTTTTTTAATTTTTATGGCAGATGCATAAACTGGTCTGCAACAGACCATACCATGTGTTGTTAATTGTCTATTTCCATGTCTTAGTATCTTTTTTAACCTTTCTTCTGCTCTGTTTTTCTGACTGTACTAGTGACAGTTCAGTCATTAACCATGAAGCGAGAGAAATAAATTATTGCAGTTTTAAGGTGGAATATTCAGCCCAAAAATATTCACAGTAAAGATTTGTAAGTCTTCCTTTATAAAACTGGGTCATCTTATTGTAAAATCATGACACAGTCACTCTAAAAATCTGATATTTTATTGAGAAATATGATATCAAAACAGACCTGCTGTACAACAGAACATTCTTCTCAAACAGGCTGAGTCATAAAATAGATGTCATCAATAAATTATGTTTCTTCTTTTAAACCTTATTAATGAAACCGTGAGGGTCCAACTTCAAAGGATCAGCAGCTCCCAACATGCACTGCAGGAAAAATGTTTCTGTCACCGAGCTGAAAAGTTTTCAGCTGAAACTTAAAATGTCACAAAGAGTTTAAATGTTCAGAGGCGACAGGAACGGCAAGGACAGGGACACCTCTGTCCCTGTCCTTGCCAGAGACAACAGAGACATGTCAATGCTTTTCTGATGCTCATATTTCACTTTAGTCACCTTTAACCTGTACTGTGTCTTTATCTGTCTCTACTGTCTTTATCTGCTTCTATTGTGTCTTTATTTCCCCCTTCTATGTCTTGAGCTGTGTTTCCATTAGGGTAAAAAGTGGCCGCTGGGAAAGCTTCAGGCCACTCCCTCTCAAATGTCCGCTCACTCTGCGTATCTCCATTACAAAAAAAAGGCCCCAGAGGGATTTACAAGACTCCGGAGGTGATGTATGGTTTTTGATCGTCACGTAGTCACTTTGCGACTGTTTCGACTGTGACGTCACATAAGCAACGGATTAAACACGGGAGACGCGTCAAACATAAACAATAAGGAAGGAGACGCCGAGATGGAAGGAGCAGAGCTGCTGTAACAGCTGCACAACAACTGCGGCCAGCGCCGCTAACTGTGCACAGCATCCGCCACTTATTGTAAACGAACCGGCATGCTAACTGTACACGTGGTGTCTGCCGCTGATCGTAAATTAACCAGCATCGCTAACTGTGCAAAGAGTGTCCAGTGGTTATTGTAAACAAACACAGATTGCTAACTGAACACATGCTGCTACAGCACATCCTGTATATACTGTACTGCTGCATAGCTAACTGTTAGCCTATTAGCACTGTGCTACTTGTGCACCTCGTTCCGCGACGCCAGACTGCACTATGAAAGGGGATCGACATCATGCAGATCACTGTGAACGCCCTAAGGTGAAAAGCCGGCACAGATCTTTCCAGCAATATAGCGGGACATTTGCAGGACCATACTATGAAAGGGGCTTATCTGTCTTGTTGCTTGTGACTACTCGCTCTTCGCTGGCTTTTATTGTGGGTGAATTGAATGTGGGTGTTGTTGTGGCGTCCAGTACTACGTACGTCACATTCCACTTAGCGATCTATCCAATTAGCAACCAGGCTTTTTTCGGGGGAGAAAAATGGCCCTGCTCTTCGACAGAGCCAAAAAGCTGCCAGTCAAACGACCGCTTAGGACGGCTCACATTCAAATTAGGGGGGTTTCAGCGAGGGAGACCTGCCTCATTCCGCATATTAGACTATAGGGGAAACGCACCTTTTATTGGTCTCTTTTGCGTCTTTAACTCCCTCTACTGTCTTTATTTTCCTATTCTGTGTCTTAATATATCTCTTCTGTCTTCATATGTCTCTACTGTGTATTTATTTTTCTCTGAAATTATTTTTGACCTCATTTTAATTGTGTTTTTAAAAAAAAAAAATCTTTATCCATCTCTTTTCTCTTCATTTATCTGTTCATTAATCTTCGTTAGGTGGTCAGGTTTCATCACCACCTTCCTCACATACACACACACACACACACACACACACACACACACACACACACACATACAAACACACACATACAAACACACACCTCAGTAATTAGCCTCGTCCCATCAATCAGCTCCGTCTCAGGGCGCTCCTGTCTTCTTATGAATTTTTCAAACTGAAGAAGTCTCCTTCAGATTTCATGGTGAAACCCATTCACTTCAATGACTGCTCTCTGTATATCTATATATATCTTTCATTTATTTGTGTGTGTGTGTGTGTGTGTGTGTGTGTGTGTGTGTGTGTGTGTGCAGGGTAATTACAGGCTGGTTCAGGGACAGACTGACCTGTGAAAACTCTGGTCAAGTGGCAGAAAACGCACTTTAAGAGCATCCAGTGGAGCTGAAGGTGAAATAAATTGCTCGCTGGGTGTCTCAGCAGTTTAAATCTGATTCAGTCACAGTTTCACAGCAATGTCACTCACTGTGCAGCAGAAAAATGTCACTGCTCAGATAAGGTCTATCTCAAAAAGAACCTGGACCATTCAGAGTATAAGATTTCTTTTAAGATTTCTATAAAGGATGATTTTCCTCATCCTGTTCTGACTCTTTGAGATGTTCTCAGACGTTTTGATGAGTTTCTCAATTAAGAAAAGGACACAAGACACAAGGGACAGCTATGTTCAAAAAACACTCGACTGGTTAAAGTCGGTTAAAGACGGACTGAAATCTGTCTCAGGATCCACTGAAAAAGAGATGAAGCAGGCTGCAGGTGACATTTATGAGACTGAAATGAGGTTTAGAGAGTTCGCTGAATCCGATTATTCCAACAAAACACACCAGAAGTTTAGCCCCTTAGCGTTCCTGCAAATTAACCTTAAACCCTGAAAAAAACATTGAAAATGTAAATTGAAAGCTGTTCTTGAATAGTTTGGTGTAAATCTGTGGTTTAGATCACATTTGAAACTCTGGAGTTTATTCCCAAAAAGTCAGAATAACTGTAAGTGCTACTGTTATTCTGTGATTGAAGCTGAAACAAAGTGAAAAATTAGTTTTTTATCGTCCACCTGAATATTTTTGGTAAATACAG
Organism: Centropristis striata; assembly: GCF_030273125.1. Lineage (NCBI taxonomy): Eukaryota > Metazoa > Chordata > Actinopteri > Perciformes > Serranidae > Centropristis > Centropristis striata. The sequence goes on from NC_081518.1 coordinate 21,282,960, forward strand.
GTCTGCAGATCATTACAGCTGGGACTTATGAGCTGGAAAACACAACGGGGTCAAAGTATAAAAAATTACCTATTCCCAGTTCAAATTTGATGACAACCACAACAGCCGAATATGGCTGTTGTGGTTGTATGTTAAAATGTGGTTTTAATCAATGAGCAAGAATCTTAGCTTTACAATGATATGTAGCATGAATATCATCTCAAACACAGTGGTTTTGTACATAAGTGCAACAGTGTAGTAACACCCCTAGTTTTCCACATATGGGTCGAGGAACGCTAACAGGTTCGCATAGGGAGCAGAATTGCTAGAAAAGGCTGTTTTACTGAGTTTAGGCTACAAAAAGACTTCTCTAAGGTAAGTTACAGCAGGTGGTGAAATGTAACTAAGTACATTTACTTAAGTATTATTACTTAAGTACAATTTTACGGCACACATGTTGAAGAGGAGGAGGAGGAGGAGGAGGAGGAGGAGCATTGGCATTGGCCGCTGTATTGAATCTGTTGAAGAACTGGTTGAGTTCATCAGCTCTTTCTACATCACCCGCCACTGGCTGTCTTTTCTTGTTGTTGTAACCAGAGATGGTGTTGATTCCTCTCCACATTTCATGGGTGTTGCTGTTCTGTAGATTTCTCTCCAGTTTCATCTTGTATTCCACCTTTGCCATCTTTAATCTCTTCTTCAACTTATATTGTACTTGTTTGAGCCGTGCTTTGTCACCATCTCTAAAAGCTGCCTTCTTCTCATTGATGATTGCCTTTAAATCACTTGTAATCCAAGGTTTGTTATTGTGGAAACAGCATACAGTCCTTGTAGGTATAACTGTGTCTCTACACAAGTTGATGTGTTGCAGTCAACCTGTCTGTCAATGTCCATACTGTTCTCCTCTGTTTCCAACAACACATTCCAGTCTGTACATTCAAAGCAGTCCTTTAGAGCCTCAGTTGCCTCTGGTTTCCATTTCCTGACTGAGTTTAGTTGCAGGCTGCCTCGACACACAGGGTTTGTAACAAGTCACCAGAAGAACTAAGTTGTGGTCTGATTGGGGGCAAGGCAGTAGCTCTGTAACCTTGTTTGACATGAGCATACAGCATCCCATCTCTGGTGGGACAATTCACGAACTGTGTAAATCCAGTCTGGTGGGAGGAGAGAGAAAAATGATTGAAGTCTCCTGATATTATCAAGGATGCTTCTAGATGTTTAGTCTGTATCCTAGCAACGAGGTCATGTAGAACTTCAGCAGCTGCCTTGGGTGGAATGTACACAAGTATTGTTATGATATGACTGAACCATCTCTGGTTCACAAATAAAGCCAAGCCCCCACCTTTCTTCTTGCCACTAGCTTTAGCATCTCTGTCTTTTGCAACCACGAAAAAAAACCCTTCAACTCAGCTGGAATAGGGTGATGGTGTCCTCCAGACTTGCTCCGTTTTAATGAAAAAGCTCCTCTCTTGAATAAATTCTTCTTTCCACAGAACTATCCATCAAAATATTATAAAAATACGTACAAATTTAGCAAATTTGTGCAAAATCAGAGAGCTACCAAACAATGCGCATTCCGGAACCACTTCTACTCCACTACATTTAAGAGGTAAACCTTGTACTGGTATTATGTAGTTTCTCAACCTGAAAAGTAACTAAAGCTGTCAGTAGTGGCAAATGTAGTTAAAACCACAGTACATCCATATATTCCTATTAGTTAAAATGTTTATCAAGAAGTTCAATTCAAACAGTAAATAACTGTAAACTGGTTAAGTTTCATGAAATCTGAGACAACACATTCTTGACAACTAAAATATAGATTTTTTTGGAAAATAGATTAGCAGTTAAACATGTTTTTAAAGTTGTATTTTTTGTGTTTATTCTCGGTGGAATATAATTACTTAAGCGCAGTACTGCAGTAGATTTTTTATGTTTACTTGAGTATTTCCATTTTTGTAATTTTATGCTTTTTAGTCTACTACATTTAGCTGACAGCTTTAGTTACTTTACAGGTCGAGATTTAACATAAAAACATGATCAATTCAAAGTGATTTTTACAAAATAACATAACAGTTTATTAGGTTTTTTAAAATGTTTCAACAGTAAAATACTGCTTACATAAATGTGTAAGCAGTAATCTAGTAATATATTTAGAAATGTTTGAATGCAGGACTTTTACTTGTAGTGGAGTAATTTCACAGTGTGGTATTGGGACTTTTGCTGCAGTAAAGGGTCTGAATACTTCTTCCACTGGTTTTGAGTGTAAGATAAATGTTTGCATTGAACTCTTTATGAGACTTTCCTCTCCTCAGGTTTTTGTTTTACATTAACAGACACTGATCTGTTCTCACACTCCTGCTGTGAACAAGATGACTTCAAATATACGTATGTGATGATCCGTGAGTGTGAATCAGAGGAGACTTTACAATCCTACAAACATGCAAAAGAAAAACCTAAAAAAAAACCCATATCACACACTAACAGCCGAGCTTCACGTCATGCTTAAAGTGAAACATCCTGATTTCTGCATTCAGCTTCAGATTCCTGCGGCTTCTTCTCCACAATTATTACACTTAATATGTTTCTGACACCATTGAAAGTTACTGTTTTCTTGAATAATCTGTAAAATATTTGAATCTGCTTGAACCAGAGATGACATCTTCAAACAGTCAAAACCTAAATATATTATAACAAATAATTATAACATGTAACACAGAAAAGCATTAAACTGTCATTTGAGAAACTGGAACAACCCTTTTTTTCCGCTTGAAAATCCACCTAAAAGATGTTAATAATGGCACAAACACGATTCCCAAAGGCCAAGGTGACCAACGAAACTCTAAATATATTATTTTAATGATCTTAAACATCTGGAGCAGTAAAGTGCAACTCCACATTAAAGCAGCAGTAATATTATAGGTCAATTATAGTCTGTTGATACATATTAGAGCATAGGTATGTTGATTTTTGTCAAAAATGGGTCAGTTATAGTCTGTTGATACATGTGGTAGTATAGTTTGTCCAAAAATAACGAAAAAACATCATATTATGGGATGTCCAAAAACTGAATAAAAAGGCATACTATACTTATATTGATTTTTGACAAAAATGGTCATATTTTAAAATGCCTTAAAAATGATTTTAATAGGTCAAATATAGTCTGTTAACACATGTGGTATTATAGTTTGTCCAAAAATAGCGAAAAAACACTGTATTATGGGATGTCCAAAAATGACTTGCTCATAGTACATAGGTCATAGTATAGCATGTCGTCAAAAGTATATGTCATAGCACATGAAAAATCTTGAAAAATCAGTACTGCTGCGTGAAAAACATAATTTAAAATTCTGAAAAAACTCATAGTATGCCATGAAAAATCAAAAGTCAGACAGATGAATGTTGTGCAGTAAAAAGACAATATTTCCCTCAGAGATTAAGTCCATTAGAATTTTAAACTAAGTTTTAAATGCCTTAAAATACTTAAAATGGCCAAATTACACTCTGTTGATACATGTGGTAGTATAGTTTGTCCAAAAATAGCGAAAAAACAGCATAATATGGCCAAACATACACATTAAAGCAGCAGTAATATTAATCCAGTAAATGTTTGTTTATGGTTCTGAATGCAGGACTTTTACTCATAGTGGAGTTTTTATCTGTTGATGATCTGAATACTTCTCCAACTGCTGGTTTTCAGTATGAAATAACTCTTCAGTGGAGGCTGATCCCACCTCCTTAACTTATTAATTGATAACTCAATAAATCAACAGGTCTTGATTAATTCTTCTGTATTTCATTTTAAAATCATAAAACCTAACCTCTCGCTCTGCCTCTCTGTCTCTCTCTCTGCCTCTCTCTGTCTCTCTCTCTCTCTCTCTCTCTCTCTGTCTCTCTCTCTCTCTCTCTCTCTCTCTGTCTCTCTCTCTCTCTCTCTCTCTCTCTCTCTCTCTCTCTCTCTCTCTCTCTCTCTCTCTCTCTCTCTCTCTCTCTATGTGGAACAAGAACTGTATAAAGTAGGTCTCTAATGAGATTAGCTTCACTCTAAACCCACAAACCCAAGTTACTGTTACATCACTAGCTGATGATTGTATAAAAACGGGTCAGCTCAAGTCCAAAGTTTTATAAACACAAACAACAAAGAGGCTGGAATAAGGAAAGTTTATGACCATACACCATGTGAGACTGATACACTTCACAAAAACAACTTTTCTTTCTCATCCTTCACGATGTAAAAATATGAGAATAAACAGGAAAATACTGCTAATGAATGAGGTTTAAAGGTGCTGGTGTGTAGATTTAGTTCTTTTGAAACAGTTTACTCTTTAAGTTCCAATAAAACTCCACTTTCCGCTCAGTGTTTGTCACAAACCGTTCAGTGTATCGTCCTGTCAGTCACCATAGAAACAGAACAAACCCTCACAACTTCTGTTTACATGTTAAAGTGATCCTGGAAACATTTTATAATTCACTTTGGTTCTTTTTTTTTTATTATTTTCAATGGGAAATAAGGCTGTATATGTTTTCATTTAATCATTAGTTAGGGACCGAGCACTGAAGGTGCGAGGACCCTATTGTAATTGGTCCGTTTCTTATTATTATTATTCATACCAAAAGTAAATCGCTAATTTGGAGCCTTTATCATATTCAAAAACTCACCATTTTGGGAATATACATCAATCTCCCGTGAAATTTACGTATTCTGGTATTCGCGGGAATGGACCTTGCAAAATGACTCACTAGCGCCCCCTTGAAATTTTCAAAAGAGCCTCACAATATAGGATTTTTTCACCTAGAGACACGACATTTGGTACATACATGTATCATGGGAAGACGCACCAAAAAGTCTCAAGAACCCATACCCGAAAACGAACAGGAAGTCGGCCATCTTGGATTGAATATCGCACTTTTCATTGTTTTTGGCCAATTCCATGCCGCATACTTTAACAAACTCCTCCTACAGATTTCACCCAATTCTCTTCAAACTTGGTCAGTAGCATCACAAGGCCTTTGGGATCAAAAGCTATTGAAAGCTTT